>NC_029793.2:480298-497772 GCF_000816755.2 Arachis ipaensis | reverse complement strand
ATGTTGACGTAGCGTGTGCTAGTGCTAATCTACATATTAATGATATTTTAGAAAATATTATGCACTAAATAGTTAGATTTGTTAACATTTAATGATTAATTATTGTGAAATTTATCGATCTTCATCATTTGCATTCTGGGAATAAGTATATTGATGTGGCGCATTCTGGTAATAATTTGCGTATATTTTTTTTTCAACTATTTTTTAAAAAAGTATTACGTAGCCAATTATACACAAATTAATATTTAATGATTATTTATATTAAAATTTGTTAATAATTTTAATATTCTATTTCATATCTATCTTTTTAATAATTATTATGATTCTTTCTTATATATTCTAGTGATTCAATCACCAATAATCAATAATTCAAATTCTACAAGAGATTATATTTTGATTTCAAGCATACTTACGGTAATACATTCCGGTGTCTGTTTGAATATCTCTATCTGTTCTCAATTAATTTTTAAAAAAGTATTATGTAATAATCAAATCATACACAAATTAACATTTAATAATTAGTTATATATGTTGAGATTTGTTAATAATTTTAAATATCATATCTTTTTAGTAATTATTATGATTATTTTTTATATTTTTGTAAAGAGATCTGCTACATATACAAGTCTTTTTTGCATACAAGTTTATACAAGTTAATCCCAATTCAATAAAATTCACTTTTATAATACAAGAAAGAAGAGGAAGAGTTTTGAATTATATAGAATTTATCAATATACATACATGAAAAATTCTTAAACAATACAATATAAATGACTTGTATAGACTTGTATGTGTAAATGACTTGTATATATGTAAATTAATAATTTTAATATTTTATGTTATATTCTTTTAAAAATTATCACAATTTTTTCTTACATTTTTGTTATATATATTATTTTATTTTACCATTTATAAACGTAAATTTTAGAGTTAAATATACTAATGACGTAATTTTAAAATTAAGTATGCTGATAATGTGGTGCGTTCTAATTCCAATCTATATGTTGATATTATTTTTAGAAAATGTCAGTATTAAATAATTAGATTTATTAATATTTAGTGATTAATATAAGTATTTTGTGAAATTTTTTTATTAAATATAAGTACTTTATGCTTTTTTTATTTTATAAA
This sequence comes from Arachis ipaensis, assembly GCF_000816755.2. Taxonomy (NCBI): domain Eukaryota; kingdom Viridiplantae; phylum Streptophyta; class Magnoliopsida; order Fabales; family Fabaceae; genus Arachis; species Arachis ipaensis. The sequence continues at coordinate 496,641 of NC_029793.2, read as the reverse complement.
TGTATAGTATAAAAAAATAGATATTTTTTATACATTGCACGTATAGATACAATAATTTATAAATATAGAGAAAAGGAATCTGTTTACACCAAATATTTGTATTGGTGAATAAATGATCATGCGTGATAAATTTCATCAATCCAACCGTTAATTAATGTTATATTTTTTTTATAGGGAGTGTTAGGGGAACATTGAAAATTTTGAACAATATAAACAATCACCAATCAAATAAAAATACACTACATTCTAATTTAATGCTACTAATTAAATTTACTCTTTTAACCCTATTAATTCACATTGTTTATACATTGTTCAAAAATTTTATTGGTTACCTATACTTTTCTTTTTTTTATAGTCAAGCTCAAGGACGGAGTTTAGTTGAGACAATGGAGTTATGACCACTCCCAAATTTTTTATAAAAAAATTAGTAATATTTTTTTAAAAAAATAAAAAATTATTCAGTTGGCTCAAATACTTTATTATAATTATTATAATCAAAGTTCAATCTTCATCGCTATTCAATAAGTAATACTCCCTCTACTTTTGAGTTCAAATATAAAAAATTAGGTATTTTTTATTTATGTAATTTGATATTATTTTATATTTTACTATTTATTTAATTAGGCGGGGATCCCCGCGGGAACCGCCCCGAATGGGGTCCCATTGGTAGGGAATTTTTCCTGTGGGATGGAGATGGGGAGCAAAATTCCCCCGAGATAGGCGCGGGGATCTCCGCCCCATCCCCGATAATTCCCCAAATGTTTAAAATTTCTTAAATAACTTTACTTTATTTCTAACATAAGTGGGTTTTTTAGTAATTTTACCAATTAAAAAAATCCTAACCCTATTATTCCGTCTTCCCTACTCACTGTGTTGTATAATTTTGATTTTCTCTCTTTTTATGTATCTAAAGCAATTAGACATATAGGGTTTATAATTTTGAAATAGTTACTTGATTTTCTCTCCTTCTATGTATCTAAAGCAATTATGATTTCTCTTGCTGAGTATGCTGACCATCAAAGAATACTTGATGTTAAAGACTATATCTTATTGCTTTTTTTAGAATGGAAGTTGTATTTTAAGATTTTATTTTATGGATTATAATTTACTATGTTGTATTTCTGGACTTATAATCTTGGATAAGATATGTTTGTGTGTTTGTAATAGTATTTTGTAGTTTGTTTTTTATTTTTTTGATTTTTTTACTATAATTTTCATATGAATGTTAAATATAAGGGGATGGGGAATGGGGCCCGCGGAAAATACGGGAAACGCGGAGAATGGATATGGGGACAATTATCCCCATGGCAGGGATCGGGGCGGGGATGGGATTAATTCTGGGGGTGGGAACGGGGAGCAGGGAGGCATTCCCGCCCCCACCCCGCCCCATTGACATCCCTATTCACTAGCAGCTTCTCTATTTGCATTTCGCAACTCTCTATTCAACAAGCAGCTCTCTTGATTGATAGATTAATTTATCTGATATTATTTCTTCCCGTGTCTACAGCTATTACATCATTTTCATCAATGAAAATAATGAAGAAAGAAATTGAAAAAAAAAATTGTTGAAAAGTTTAATTCTAATTCAATTATTGAAGATTTCAAGTCACTAAAGACTCGAAAAATATTATTATAAATTATTTTATATTTTTTATTTGTAAAATTATTTATTTATTATCTTATTAGTAACAAACTTAAAAAATAATTATATTATAAATTTTATTTTAATATAAATATTATTATTAAATTTTAATGTTAAATTTTTTGTCCCTCCAAAATTTTGTTTCAAACTCCGGCACTGCTCACAATGACTCTAGATCCATGTCCAGCTACTCGAATATACCATTATCTTGTCCGCCAAAGCAAATATAGGGTAAAACACATACATAAATTAAACACATAATAATATTATATAAAAGTCTCAAACTAAATAACCTCATGTATATGTTTTTGTTTATAATTCTATATAAATAGAATTCATTGAATTTGAATCAGTTAGCATAGTACTAAATCGAATCAATATAATTCAAATTAATAGTACACTACTACATTAAATCAGATAACTTCGATTATTTATATTTTCATACGTTTGGAATATAATCTAATAGTTGTATTGAGTTATATTTGTGAAATAACCATATTAAATATACTTAAAAGTATATTAAAAATAAATTATATTTTCATACACAAATACGTAATAATTTATTTGGTGGATTATTTTTGTATATACATACGCAAAAATAAAGTACTATAATGGCATGTCAAATTAATTCAAAAGTTTATAAAATTTCGTGGCTTAAATAAATTTTGTTAGTTCTTACAATTTTGTTTTTGGTTTATAGTCTAATAAAATTCAACATATTTCTATTATTTTAGCCTTTGTATTAGTTTATCTACCAAACCTATATGTTTCGATGAATAATTCTTGTATTCTTATGTGTTTATTTTCATAGAAATCTATGTGTATGTTGACATAGACCTTGAATAATGTAGACACATGGATTGATATGCAAGAGTTACCCACTAAGTTAGTTAAATCTACTAGTCATTGTGTTGGTATCCTATCTTTTATTTATGGAGCAAAGGTGAAAATGCAGTGCACGAGCAAAGTGGATTTATCGCCATATAAATGACAAAAAAGTCAAAAAGTGAGAAGGTTATTGTGTTAGTAATAAGAGTAATGCTAGGGAGTCAATTGTCTAAGCATACAATATGTATAATTGGTTAAATTTTTGGTCCATGAATAAAATGAACGTCACCCATATTATCTAGAATAACCATCTGGATATCCAGGAATAATAAACATCTTATGTCATAAAATCACTCATCCAAAAAACTTAAGCTGATTTTGGGTTCACCAAAGATCGAATTCTTGACTTTTTGGACTTAGAATTCTAATACAATGTCATGAAATCACTCATCCCAAAAGCATAACCTGATAGAACAATGTAACACTAGTGGTCATATATCTCTGATACTTTCTAAACCTCCATTATACACATTGTACGCTTAGTCCATTGGCCCTCTATACTTTCTCTAGTAATTATTATTATAAGGACTACACTTGTTAACTTGAGTCCAAACACCGCGTGGAATGAAGTTGTGAAAGTGAAAGGTCATGGGAGGCGCTCTGTATCCGGATACGGTGAGTGTTTCTGGAATCCAGCCATCAACTCCATCTCTGTACAGTTCTACGTAGCACACCTGCTTGATACATGGCCCCCCGTACAAGTCTACTCTGTCCTTTCTGCACCTACTGAACCTCCCTGACGATGGATCCTCCAGCGTTGCAACGTATACTCCATTCCCATCAGCGTCGCGTAATCTAAGGCTGATTGAATCCCTCGTATACGTCGGCGAATCGCAGCTTGTGCTGATGGTCAGTGAGTAAATGCACCCACCACCACCACGCCTATTCTGCACCATTCATATATATATATACATTACAAAGTAGTCAACAAAGCAGTTCAATTCATCTATATATTAAAATTACCGGCTGCGGCTGCGGCTGCGGCTCCGTTCGGGTTCTGTTTCTGTGGTGCTTCAAGAGTGATGCATTTACTCTACCTGCTGGCTTTGCTTCCGACAAGGCACCAATGATGCAAAATGTGATGACTATTGAGCTTACTGATGCTTTCATCTTTTTGTTCATCACTTTTTCTAACTACTTAACTTTTATTGATTACTCAAGGACTTAACCATTTAATTTACTCACAACTACTTTCTTAGTTACTTCTATATAAAGGACCAAGAAACCTCAATAATTTATTATATTATATATTTTCTGTGCCCATTTCCTTTCATCAAAGGCCGACCGCTCAAGTAAACAAATCATATATGAATTAACATCTGCAAATGTTTTCATCACAATATTCTCTATGCTATTCTAAAAGTTGAACTAACCTTTCAGTATTAGCTATAAGGCAAGAAACGAAAGCAATATATATTTATTTTTATTTTAATGTGAAAGACACGTTAAGTGTGACAGGGGGTTCGGGAATATGTATAAAATAAAAATAAACTAGTCTCATACAGAAAATCCAACATTAGGCCCATTACAGAAGAAACCCATAGAAAAGGGTTAATAGTAGGCCCACTAGATTCCTAATTTATTAGATGTTTGTTGGGCTAGAAGAAGGCCCACTAGGCGGAAGCAGTGGAGGCGGAATAACGATAACAGTAGTCAAAGCCATACCAAACGCCGTAAGGAATGAAAGCGTTGTAGTAGAAGGTAACGGGGCTGGAGTAGTAGCCGGATACGGTGACGTACTCGGGCATCCACCCATCGTATCCGGTTCTGTACAGATACAGATAGCAGATTTGGTAGGTACAGGGTCCGTAAATCTGAAACGTATCCGTAGAGCAGCGCTCGAATGTTCTAGAATCATAAGGATCCCCAAGTCTTGGAACATAAACCTGATGGCAATCGATTCCAAATATGAAATATATATAAATCCAGCGATGAATGGAAGCAAAAGGAATAGTATAATATAGTGTACCTGATAACCATAGGTGTCGCCAAATGCGAGACTGATTTGATCTCTCGTATAGGAGGGAGAGCTGCAGCTTGTTTTAATGGTTACTGTATAAGTACAGCTACTACCCTGCAACTTACAAGTTACAACCCTACATATTTATCATCATTCATATAGGAAGAGAATATTCTTATTTCTTACAAGCTGCTGCTGGAGGGTTTGGTTGGGCTTGAAAGATTCGTTAGCTTGAGGCAGCTGAGTGTGAGTCTGATCATCAGTGGAGAAGGAAGCAACCACGCAGAATATGAGGATTATTGAAGTCACAGTCTTCGTCTTCATGGTTTTGTGTTGTATTCTGCTAACTGGTAAATGGTAATGAAACGATCTAAAACCAGTGGACTAGAGTCTATAGGCACACAACCTTGGTTTTCGGATGCCCACGTCTCGCAACAAAGGACAAGGGGGTAGGTGTACTGATCTCCTTAAATACATTTATTTCTTTCCCTTGGCATCAAAGGATCCCTTATTCCCTTATGCTAATCCTTCTAAAATGATTCAAATTTTAAAATTAACATTTGAGAAAGAGAGATCAATTACTAACTGTGACGGAGTGACGGGTTATAGTTATTTTTGTTTCATATTTATTTTTCGTCATAGTATTATATATATATCCTATACTAACATAAATAAAAAAATTAAATTTGAGTGGCAAAAACAATTATATATTCTTCTCTTGTTATATTTCTCTCTTTCGTTTCAGTGAACATCATGATGTTTGATAGAATAATTCTCCTGTCCCTGCTGGTTAACTTCCTTTTTCTTCGTTTTTAACTTCTAGCATATGAACCCTTGGATGCTTTCTACCTATTTGATCATGAGAAAATTTCACCGTTTTCATTTTTCAACGCATGTTTTTTGCAAATTAATCATTAAGCCGATAAATTTTTCGAAACGAAATAGCTTTAATATATATTATAAACCTAAATTAAGTAAATTTTACAAATTAAAAACAGTATAAAATTGCTTGATGGGATAGTGAACTTTATCTGTATAAAGCATTATTTAATTTTGTCTCGCTAAACTCGTGTTATGATTTATGGTTTTATACCATCCAATCCTCGCAAACGACAAATTTGAGCCAGTCAATGTCAAAAAGTTTAACCTTTTTAAATGTAAAATTTGAAGCTGCATCCTTTTCAAAGTTAAACCATTTCAGATTTCTCACTTGGATCCTACAGTACTTTCCAATGTTCTTCCGGCGAATCGCGCCTCTCAACTCCATAGTTCTCAAGCATAAATACAAGTCGTACAAAAGAATAAGATGAGATCAAATTGCGGAACAACGCTTTTTGCAGTAAGCTATAATCTGGGGATAAAAACCGTCGTCCAAAGAATAAAAATAATCGTACACATCTAACAAAGAGAACTTACAAGAGCAAACGAGCGACAACCAAAGGGGTGTGTGTGTGTGTGTGTTTTTTTTTGTGTTTGGGCAAAGTAAGAAAGCTCATACCGAGAGGATTGCCTCAATGATAGCATAGCTGTTGCAGAACTCATATATCCTACAGAAACTTCAGCGCCTTGCCATTCCAACTAAGAAGATGCTAAACACAACTCAGATTGATGATTGCGTTATAATTGGCCATTCTCATTCAGAACTCTGTCGGAGGCTTCAACCTTATCAATCTTTTGATTCTATCTTTCTCTGTATTTTCCAAATATCCCTTCAAAACATAGAGGCCAAGTGTCAAGCAAAGCATCAAGAAGAATTGCTGCTTATAACAACGAAACACAGACGTCGTATAAAGGTACTGTTTGGATCAGTAATGAGTGACCCACATAACAAAAGGCATCACAATATATGGGGAGAACTGAATCACTTTTGAGTGGTATTGCGAAGTTTCTTCCTTCCACAGTTCATATGAAATCTTATATGCATATAACATGGAACAATATTTCACGAGAATAAATGAAAATAATGTCAGATTAGATGGGCCTCATCCAAAATGGATGACCTCAATAATAATATTCATTTGCACTAGCTAGATATATATCAGGATGCATACCACTTGATGAGTTGATGTCATCAATTGAAATGTCTCACGCCAAGCAGAGTGAGTAAACTGAGAAATTCAAAACAATCAAGCTCTTATATAAAGTAGTACAGCATGTCTCCTCACCTTCCATACAATTTCATCCAAGCACAGGCATATCCTTCCATACTTATCAAGGAAAAGGCGCTCAGTTGGGGGCTTCCCACATACATCCTTCACAGCTGAGGTTATGACAAAGATTACCTCGGACACTGAAAATTATTAAAAAAAAAATGAAATGGTAATTATGTACCTTTTACAGACCCTAGAAAAATAACAACAATATGCTTGACATTGTTCAAATTGATGATGCCATGAAATGTTTATAAACAAAATAACCTGCTTTTCTTAAATATTAATAAGATATTTTCCCTTTCTTGGTAGCTAGACAACAGTTTCCAATAAGTTGAGATTGTGAGTTCTATATCTCATCAGTTCGATTGATTGCCAATTTTTCTTGTTGCTTTATTCTTCAAAAAGTAATGCTAGGAAAAGAAATATTAGTAAGAAAAGATCTAGTTCCTAATCTTTTTTGTGTATTGGTTGCCTGTATCTATTACAAGACAGAAAAAGGGCTAGTCTCTCCCACCACTTTCTCCAAAAATCTCCTTGATCATCTCAAAAGAACAAAAGGTTATGAATCTAGGACCCCCAAGCCAGTGCTTCAATTTCAAAACATGTGAAAAACATATCTGGTTCCAAGCATCAACAAATGAGATGACTTCTTTCTAAGGTTTAATTATTACCATTACCAAATATGAAACATTGGGAAACATTCATATTGATATTAGAATCAACAACTGACATCATAGTTTTGTGTACTTTATTTTACCATCATCAAGCATAAAATACAGTTCACCGGATACATACAAGCAAGTTCATCATACTCGTCCTTGCCCACAACATATATGCTGACATCCCCTAGAACTGTGTACACAATATAAACTGACCTGAAAAGAATAAAATACGTAAGCCAAAATACCATATCATCATCACATAATAATGAGTCATGATTTTTCTAAAATACAGGAACTTGAATGAACAATAGTATGCACTATGCAGTGAAGCAAAAGAGACTAGATTGGAAAATATTAATAGTAAGCAATATTGTTCAGTTTGTTTATTTTCTTCCACCAAACAAACACAAGAAACTAAACAAATGGAAAACTGAGTATAGTCCATCACTATAATCTCTCTCTCTCTCTCTTTCTCTAACCTCTCTCTCTGTTTTTCAATAATAATAATTCAGGAAACAAGTTTGAAGAGCCCATTTGCCTTGCCTACTACTGCTTCATTTCAAGTAACCACAATGGAATCCTCCTCCCTAACGGGTTCAGAATCAAATAAATCTGTAAAATACTTTTAGACGAACCAATTCATGTTGGCGCACACACAGACAGACAAACATACACACATACATACATACATACATAAATGACATGACATTGAATCTTCAAGGAATGAGAAGCATTAGAGAAGAAAAGACTAACTTGTGGCAAGCCACGAGGAGCTCTTCATTTTTGGCACCCTTGAGATTGTCAGCTCCTAATTTAACCAAGAAGGAACGCCAGTGTAGCCGCTCCTCTGCAGGAACACCATGAAAACTGAAACCATAAAGCCACTGAACTTAGATCGTTACATAATCATAAAGCTGAAATCATGACCCTTTTTGCTGTTCCTTTGATTTTCTGAGCATTTATGACTATGAACTGAAAGCTCCTCTCTATGAGGAAAATCGGGATTTCAAATTGCATCAGAGATCAACAACAAATCAGCTACTTCTATCTTTCATAACAACATAGGGATCTAACTGGAATATGAGAATTACATTACGAAGCATAGAAAGGAAACGAATCAAAATTGGGATAAATGATATAGATAACAGCAGGAAAAGAGAGAGATATAAACACACCGCTCGATGAGGATATTTCCCTCAACGTTCGCAAACAGCACCGCCAGTATCATACTCTCAGCTTCTCTTTCTTCCTCTTTCGCCTGCGAACCTACGAGCTCCGATCGATGAAACGGGATCGCAGAGATCTTCTCTTGTTCTCCTACGCTTGGCGCTGCTTACAATTACTTAAATGCCCCTTTATTTTTACTTTTATTCCTTTAGACTTAAAAAATTATTTGTGGACTGGGCTTGATTTAAAAACTGTATTGTCTTTCAAGAAAACAATCATGTCAGGTCCAAATATTCAAAAAATTTTAATTTTTGAAAACAAACTTTTATAATTTATTAAAAAAATATAAAAAATTTACTGAATCAAACCTAAATCTCTTTCTCTATAGTCTATACATATAATTTTGTCCAGAAGTTGAAATTGATAATCCTTTGTCTCCTGACATTTCTAAATTAGAATCAGAGGTGTTAAGTGATCCTGTTAGCCCTCAAAGTCAAAAATTTAATATTTAGATATTTTTTTTTACTATTTAACCTTTGAGTTTGTATTTGGATAAGATCATATGAATTTGGTTGATGATTTTTAGTGTAGTGTTTTAAATTTGGAAGATATTTTAGGATGTTTATTTATAATTTATTTATTATTTATTCTAAAACGGTTTTTCCGGTTGAACCACTGGTTGGACCGGTTGGACCAATAAACCAGTGAACCAGTGATTAAAGCGGTTTGATGACCGGTCCGGTTTTCAAAACCTTGATATTTATTTGAATGACTCCCAAATAATAAACCCTTATTATAATCACAAGACTTGTCAACCCAAATTTAGGCAACTAACCATGATATGTATACGAAAATATTCCCTAGTAAAAGCACACACGTGTTTGCACTTCACATGGGAATGTGATGCAACATGCACAAGGCCTAGTTAACTCCCCTTGATACAAATTCACCTACTACAAACCTATCTTCAATGTGAAACTATAGAAATCATTATTCAATGATAAAAATTAAACCCAATAAGCTTTCACAAGGAAGCCAGAGCCTATTTTTATAAGGCTAAAGCACCCAAAGGCTTATACCATTTTCGTACGCATGCATCATCATCATTTAACACCGATACATATATACTACTACATACTAATAATTAGAGATCATCAGAAACTAGAATAATTAAAGCATGGTTAAAGTGAATTGTTATCTACCAATGCATACATGTATATAACTCGTCTACAACATCATCATCATTATCATCATATGGGGAACAGCTCATAGATATACAATGAATGTGACAAAAAACAATTAGGAGCTTCATCATCTGCCTTGAGTAGTCCCCACTTTGAAGGCAATTTAATCTTCCATGTTCTTAATTTTTAGAGACAGAAATGCCCTGGCCTAAAGATACCTATAAATCTCCATCACATGGGGTTTCTCTGTTACTCCAATAGTTCCATTAATTTCCAATCCCGAAAGGAATATTTCAGTATTATCGCATTCGCACCCTTTATAGAATATACATGAATTGCTTTTCCGTTTTTCTATTTCTCCAAAGCTTCAACGTCATCCCATAAATTAGATTCATTCGTTTGTGTGACTCCAGTTCAATTAAGATGAAAAATGCGGGAACCGTATTGCCTTGTATATATTAACGTAACTAGAACAACACGACGTTACACATTCCGTGCATTAAATTGTTCATTTTGCTTATACTTGTTAATTTAGCATAGTGCTTGAGATTTTATTCCATATCGCTGAAGATCATTTCCATTTCAAAACTCTTGCATGTGCGTACTCTAATCCTTCTCCTAAAACCACATTTGATGATGAATCTTGATCTAATAAACCTCGTGATAACTGTCGGCAGGAATCTTCAAATCAAGCTTTCAGAGTTGATTAGTCAGTATCAAATTCAATAAACAATCTTAATCTGTCAAATGATTTGGTGTGGTCTACATACACAGTACACACACACAACAAATTAAATTGAAATCATGTCGTAGTCAACAAAATTATTAGCACATGTTTTGCTTCTTATAATTAAATCAACAAGGACACCATTTTCCCCACACCTTTGTTTTAGTACGATATTCTTTAGTTTCTTTCTGCTCTATCATGTGGTTGGCTACACTGTTTATTAATTAGTTGCATGCAGATGTACTTATATATGTTCCTTTTCTTCTTATAAAGTAGATCAACATATACATACATACATCTATGTCATATTAAGATTTGCAAATTTTGTATTTTTGGTTCACCTATAATATAGCCCATAGCAGCCAATATAGATACATCAGTTTATAGTAACTAGTTTAAGGCTTAATTATCAATATAATAAAGCACAGAAGAATTAGAAAAAGAAGAGTGCTAAAAACAGTAAATTTTGTAATTTGTAGTCATTAATTAACTATTACGAGTGTTTTTAATAAAAGTGCTGGCTCCTAGACTTTTTTTTCTGCTGACATATAGGATGATGTCACAAAGCACGTTGTCGTTTTCCAAATTTCTACAACTTAGAATCCATTTGAGTATTCTTTGTTCTTAGAAATTAGAATGAATATAATAGTGCCTGGAAGTGTTACTGTAGGGATTAGGGATCGTTAGGCAGTGGTAGTTAAAAAGAGGATAGTTTTAGAAGAAGACAGAGAATGGAATATAGAGAAGAGTATAGTTGATAACCGGTCGTTGGACCGGACCGGAAACCGACCGGTTCGTATAAGACGCCGTCGTTTTGATTTTGTCAAGGAAAAAAAAAAAAAGAAAACCCACCCACCCCACGCGAGTTACTCCCCTCACCCCACCAAAACACACCCTCATTTGAAAGACAACACAGAACACACAGCAAGAGCAAGCCCTAGCTCCTTCCCAACCCAAAAATCCAGCTTCTTGGACGGAACCGCCGCCGCCGTTCGTCTGTGTCGGCGTCTCCGCGGCCTCTTCCTTCTCCTTCTCCACGGCGTCTCCCCTTTCTAGCTCGGCACGTCTTCCATTCACAGGTGAAATCGCTGCTCGAGGCCTTCAGCTGGTGCGCCGTGTTGTCGCTGTCGTCCCGCCGTCGTCTTCCGCTGTCAGTGGAAGGTTAGTGAAACTGTGATTTACTGATTTGAGGTTAGTGGAAAGTTGAATCTGTTACTCTGTTTCAAGGATTTGAGGTTGAATTTGTGATTTGTGATTTCTTGGGTCTCTTGTAATGCTGTTGATTTGAGTTTCGAATTTGTGATTACTGACTAGTGACTTGTTAAGCTGCTGTTTTGTTATGGCATTGAGTGTTTTGAATTTGGAATTTGTGACAAGTGATTTGTGATTAGTGATTTTGTTATGCTGCTCTTTTGATGGCTCTGTTTTGTACTTGTTAGTTGCTGATGGCTTTGAAATTTTTGTTCAAATTTACTGATGGCTCTGTTTTGTAATTACTAGTTGCTGATGACTCTAAAATATGAGGGGGTTGTAACTTTAGTTAAATCAACACTAATTTAATGGCCACTTTAATTTCTTAAGAAAATCCTTCTCTCATTCACTTTTTAGATTTTGTTCTATGTCTAAATCGGAGAATTTGTAAATTTTTGTGCCTTGCAAATGAATGAATGATGATGCAGGTAACATGAAAGACAAATTTTGCCGGATGTAGGTGAAGATATAGATGAGATGTATGATGAATTGTTTAAAAATTATGAAAAAGTGGTATTTAAGAGGAAAGATCAAAAGCCTGCTACTGCAGAGGTTGATGATGATGCCGAAAGCCTATCGTGTAAGCCTCAAAAGCAGTATATTAAACTTGCAACTTCGTTTTTATATGCAGTCTATAACTTTTAGTGGCGTGTGTCTTATATCAGGTTTCTTCTTGTATTTTGATAAAGATCATATGGAAATAAAATCAAATGCTGGTTGTTGCTGAATGAGTGGGGGTAGCTACCTGTCAATGCCATATATAAATAAACTGAAGAATGATGATGATGGTAGTAGAAAGAGAGTCAAAGTGTATAGGTAGTTTGTGATATGTTATGCTTTCTTATTCAATGACTACTTGTTATGTTGATACCTCAACTTGGAAATAACACTAGATCCCGTTTATGGCTTGCTCAGCAAGAAGAATCTGTTGCTAAGAGAGCTCTCTTACAACAGATGATCTGCCTAAGATTAAATCAAAAAGGTCATCTTGCAAGGTTCAGGTTCATGTTCAGTTAGCATAATACCACAGAATGATCAACATTTTCTAACTGAACTAGCTCAACATTCTGTTGAAATTGATAATCCTTTGTCTCCTGACATTTCTAAATTAGAATCAGAGGTGTTAAGTGATCCTGTTAGCCCTCAAAGTCAAAAATTTAATATTTAGATAAGAAGCTCTTCTATCATCTGCAGGGCAATCCTCTGTTCCTCATCCAAGCCACCGTTATTATTGGTGGCTTCCTCTGGCTTCAAGGAAGAAGAAGCAGGTTGGGTGGTGAGGGGGGTGGTGGTGTTGTTCCTTTCCAACTCGACCATCATGATCCAGTTGGATTCGGAGCGAGGCCCGGCCCGCTTCTGCCACACACCAATGTGGCAATTCTCTGTGTCGAGCCTGAGGCACGTGAGAGAAGGTGATGGGGACTTGCAGCACTTCCTCAGCTTTGCACTAAGAACTGCAGAGAATGTTGTTGTGGAAGATGAAGATGAAGAAGAAGCAGTGCCACTGGAACTGTTGTTAATGTTATTGTTCTCTGAAACTGGGAAGTTAGTCTTGGCGTTCCTTCCACTCATCAAAATAGCTGCTTCATCGTATGCTCTTGCTGCTTCTTCAGCAGTTTCAAATGTTCCAAGCCACACCCTCCTTTTCCTGAAACCAAACTCAGTTAGATATACATACTACTAGTTTAGTTTAGTTTTGTTTGATGATAGATGAATACAAGACATACAATAATGGGTGGCGAATCTCAGAAACCCAAGAGCCCCAATGGCGTTGCCTGACACCTCTGAATTTCTTTGACTGCACCATATCAGAGAGAGAGAGATAGTAGTGAAGAAGTAGTGATGAGGTTCAAATGTGGAAGTGGCATATGAGTTAGGGGAAGAAGCAAATTAAGGCTATTTCTCAACTTGTGATATATATATATATATATACTTGATAAGGGTGCATCCGCAATAAGTGCTAACTAAATATCATATTAGCCTTTGATGCTGATAGCTGATAGGGTAGTAAGTAACTAACCATGCATATATATATATATATAGGGTTACACTAGAATGTTTGGTTACAACTTAGCTATTTAATTAACTAACTAATCTTAATTTGCTGAATAGATATTATATATTAAGATGGATTGTGATGCTTCATTATATGTTATGATAAAATCACATGAGGGTTGTCTTTATGCATGGTTATAATAATGTTACATGGAAATGAAAGTGTCAATTACGCCAAGAAGGAAGCCGTTACCTTCTAACTTAGAAAGACGCTTTGCTCCATACATGAGTTTGGCAATCAATAATTATCCATGTCATCATCATTTTGTATATATAATATAGTACCAGTTAAGTTATTATCTATCTATGCCAGTTATATACTGTGACAGTACAAATTTGAGAACATACATGCATGTTATCTTGACATAGGTGGAATACCAATATCCCATTACTTGGTCCCTCTCTTTCTATTCAATGAAAAAGTACAACCACAAAACTAGTACTCCCATCCTCTACATGCATGTATATATATCAAAGCAACCATTTCTCGTTAATTTATGACCTTCCCCTTTGAGGTAAAAACATTGAATTACAATATAGCCACTCCCAATAAACCTTAATCCAACCACTAAATGATTATTAACAATGCTAGGGAATAAAGAGGGTACTATCAAAAAATCAGCCAAATGTTTCTAGGTAAATCCAAAATCTTTACGTAGATGGTGCTTATACTAGGCATTAGAATGTTTCTTCTACTAAGTATTAGAATATTTCTTTTTCATACTAAATGGATGTTTTTTTATATATTTTATAAATTTTTTTATATAATCAGAATTGTTGAAAGTTCTGTGATCCCCGCCCCTATTTCTCCAACGTATCATTCAAAATTTTAATTTAGGGTAAATATAATTATAAATTAATTAAATTGTTTACTTCTTAGTTCCATATGCTTTTCCAATGATTATTTATTTTCTTCTGGTTTCTTAATGAGGAAAAAACACAATGTTAATACTCATATGTAGTAGCCAAAACATAAAATTAAACTAAGTATGTAAATATGTATATCCCAATTCTTGGTACTATTAACAGATTGAGTTTAAATTAAATGAGATTTGTCAGAACATGGTGTCAGTGTACTAATTTGAAATGCTAGCTGTGTTTGTACAGGTAGAAAAATAGTAGATCGGAGATTTTTCTAAGTATGAACATATATAGCATGCTTCACTTAATTATTATAAATAACTCAACCTTCGCCTTGCTTTAGAATTTTGTACTATTTTCTGTTATTATGTCTATATATATTCCAACCTCCATACTAGTCCAAGTTCTAGCTACCTAAGCTAAATTAATAAAATTCCACCTTTTAAGTACAAATGTTTCTTCATTATTATGGAGGAAAAATAATGAAGTCTCGAAAAGTAAGAAGATATGTTTCTTTTTCTTGGGTAAAAGGTGCTAATTTTACAGAATGTTGAAACTAATTGCGCGGAACCACTATATGTGTTAAAAAAGAAGAGAGTTGATGTGATTCTGGTAAAAAAAAGAATGTTAAGGAGTCAGTAGAATTTGTGATATATAGTTATCAATTAATTATTATTAGTATTTTTATATGGTGTGAAATGATATCTAATGATATAAATTTTTTTTTTTATAGTTAAGTGCGGACCAAATTTTAATAAAAACGCTGTCCCGTAGACTTTCTCGAAAAGAAAAATAATCTGTTAATAAACAAATAATTAAATTAAATTCTCTACCCAAAGAGGTCCATTCTTCCTCTAATCCTCTACACATGTAACACAAGCAAAGAAATAAATAAAGATGAAAATTTTTCAAGTGTATCGCTATTTTAATAATTTTTAATTGTTGATCTTAATTATAAAAATATATATAATATATATAATTAAAATTAACGGTTAAAAATTATTGAAACATCGGTATATCGGTATATTTGAAAATTTTCCAATAAAAATGGATAACCTTCAATTCCTATGTATTAGGAGATGTTCTCTTTAATTTAAAAGGAGTTGCATGATCATTATATAGCTCATTAGTAGAATAGCCAATAATTAAATTAAAGTTGTTGCGATTATTATTCAAAAGGAGTTGCATGGTCATTATATAGCTCATTAGTAGAATAGCCAATAATTAAATTAAAGAAGTTGTTGCGATTATTATTCATTAAAGACTATATAATAGCTTCTTTTACAAGATTTTGTACTTGTTTGGACGTAATTAAATTGGTAAAAAAAAAATTTAATGATTTTTTTTATTTTTTAATATATTTGACAAATTTTTAATAATAAAAATAAAAGTACTAGAAAAAAATATTTTTTTTTTAAGTTACAATTTATATCTTTTTTTAAAAGATTTTTTTTTAAAAAATATTTTTCACATAATAAATGAACAAAAAAGTACTTTTTTCTTCTTTTATCCAAATATAATTGATAGATAAAAAGATTTTTTTACATGAGATATCCAAACATAAAATTACTTTTACTTTAATAAATTTTTTTTTAAAAGAATATCATTTAACAAAAAACTTTTTTAAAATGACACCCAAACAAGTCTTCATGTAATAATAATTAAAACAATAATTAATCGTGAATTTTATCCCCTAACGCTTGTAATTAACCTTCAAAAGAAGGAGCACAATAAAAAGGAAAGGATTAGTATAAAAGAAGAGGTAAATTTAATTTCTATTTAATACACCCATA
>NC_029793.2:477720-480147 GCF_000816755.2 Arachis ipaensis | reverse complement strand
TGAAATTATTAAATGGGTATATAATTTTTAAAAATATTATTTATACACTAAAATTAATTATTAAAATTAGTCATTAATATATTTGTATATAAATATATGTGTAATTTAATTTATTTTTAATATGTATTTTATATTAGTGACTAATTTTAATAACTGATTCTAGTGTACACGTAGTATAGTCGATATATATAGTAGGGTGCTTTATTTTGCATATATATACCTCCAAGAGAGGCATGCCTATATATAGGTCAGAGTACATGAACTGAACCCTTATGAATGCCTAAAAATATTTTAATTTAAGATCACAATAATGTTGGATATAATTAATTGTATGTTCAATCATAAAAAGTTGATCATCAAATTAATTGCCCTCCATTACTCACTCTAAGTATCAACGTTAATAGAATAGGGTTACGTTGTGTGTCTCCTGTGCGTTTTCACTCTTATCAACAACAGTATACATACGTCAATGTAGCAAAGTCTGATCGATAACGAAAAAAACAAAGGAAAGTAAATAAATTTTTACTTAGTGCACGGTCTTGAATATTTTCAGATGTGTTGTCGTAGAAGAAGTTACTGAGAATTGTGCACGTTACTTAAATAGACACGTTTTTTGTTTATAAGGTGAGTGGACCAAAAGTAGTAGCTACCTAAATCAAAGGAAGGCATTGCGTGAATGTTTTCATCGTAATAGAAAAATTAACGGTCCAACAGCTCAGCTGGTGTAATGTGAGAGTGTTATATAGTACAAAGACATTTACCATATGGTAGCATTATTATTGTTATTATTATTATTAATATTGTTATTGTTATTATTATTTCTTGTGGTACCTCTTAACTAGCCTTTATAAGGGGAGAGTGCTTCACGCACGTTCCCCTCATCAACCACCACGTTGTCATTTTTATTAATATCATGAACAACTCAGAGATGCAACTAAGGGATTATATTCAATCCTCAGGGTCATTCCCTTGGTTGGACAATCTTTGCCTAACACTGTGCCTTGTCTAAATTTTGATATGTGATTCTAACAGCTATCTCCCACATTTTTTTTATTTTTTTGTTTTTTATCTTTATCATCATCAATCTCGGATCAGAATACTGAATAAGAATAACCACTTCTCTTTTAATCTTTTATTAATTATTACCCACTCCCCTCTCTACTACTACTAGCGTTCTAGCTTCAATCTTTGGTAATTATTAATTGGAAAAGTACGAGGAGCCAATGAAATATTTATACAATGTGTACAATGGAAGTTTAGGGAGTATTAGAAATATAATCATTAGTGTTACATTTTCTCATCATTTGGGATGAGCGGTATCATAACATGGTATTAGAACACTAGATCCGAAAGGTCAAGAGTTAGATCTTTGGTGAATCCCAAAATCAGTTTAAACTTTTGATTTGGGAAGATGTTTAATATCGCTAGTACTCGGATGGTTATTCTAGATAGTATGAAGGATGTTCATTTTGTAACTCAATAATCCATTGTACACATTGTACAAATAGTCTATTGTCTCTCTAGCGGAATTCTTATTAATTTATTACGTTGCAATAGAGTCCCAAACTTGGAGTAGTGGTATAATGTCCACTCCATTTCTGATCGAATCTCTAAACTACCATTTAATTAATTAGCCATAGTTCTAATGAACCGGTCCAAGCAAAGGAATCTATATTTTGTATATTCTTCTCACCAAAACTGGGTTGACGAAGCATAATGCAACCTTGAGGAATTCGTGTGGGTCTGTCGTTGCTTTACACTCTAAATAGATATTGACATATAACAACAATATTCTTTTTTTTTTTTATGAAACAATAATTTGATTAGTAGTCAATACTTAATTAGTATTTGGAATATCACTTTCAGGCCCAACTTCACTCCATGGTGTTGATGTCTTATCCTCGCAATGCAACCGATATATTAATATCTATGTGTATACTATATATAACTAGATATAGGAGAGAGTTATACAAATTTTCTTTCTTAAAATATCTTTCATCGTATATAATCTATAACAAATTATTTTATTAATTTTAAAAGCTAGAACTCATAATGACCTTTTAATTTCAATATAATATATTTACTATCTTGATTAATATTAAATACTACAAAAAAGACATTGAGTATTGTTAGAATTATTGTCGAATTCGTCAAATATATCCAACGGTAATTAAGTTACTGTCTGATATACCGTCGAATTTAATCAGTATAGACCTCGCAAAAAAAATATTTATTTCGTTTGACGGTAATTACCGTCAGATTTTGCACGAATTAATAGTTAAAGGGACGAATTGGTTATTGACGGATATTTTCGAAGATAATGTTGGCGTCAAACCATGTTGTTTCGTCCCGTGTTACCGTCGGATTATTCTAACAGTAATTCCGACAATAATGTCCTTTTTTAATTTAAAATAAATGGTCAATTTA
>NC_029793.2:467770-477648 GCF_000816755.2 Arachis ipaensis | reverse complement strand
ATAATATAATGAGCAAATTAAATAAAAGTCAGCTATACCAAATAAATGTATGAAACAATAAAATAAAAACCTAATATTTACAAATCCAGGTAGTCGGCATCGTCATCAGCCCTGTGGCCCTCGGTCGACGGTGCAGGAGCCGGTGACAATGTCAGTGTGCCACCAGTAGAGTCGATGCCAGCGGCGTACATCTGAGCCTGGTACACCTCCATATGCTGCATCCGCTCCAGCGATTCCCTTCACTCCAGCTTGAGCTCATCCGTAGACTGTACACGGGTGAGGATCTCCTGATACCTCTCCCGATAATCACTGAGCTCCTGAATCTGCTGATGGAGGTTACGTTGGAGCTCCTACACCTGGACTCTAAAATCCACGCCTTCCTCGGACTAGACGGCTCGACTGATGGTAGTGCCTGACGACGGCCTCAACGTCGAGGTGCAAAGGCTGTTCGTGAAGAACGACCCCATCCCATATACGCGGTTCTTGTACGGGGCTGAGGCGGTCTCGCGCCAAACCGCATTTGGGTCGACGACTGAGGCCGCAAGTCCATCAGGGGCGTCCTCCCCACTTTGTTGAGGCTACTGAGTTGCGGCCTCTACTCTTTGTGTGTAGGCCTCATGTGCATTGAACACAAGTTACTGTGATTAGTAAGACAGATATATAGTTAATCTCTAATAATTTCGTAGCAGAAAATAATAAGATGTACGTTTACTCACATAATGGTCAAGAGACCGCTGATCAACAAATCTCGCCTTGTAAGATATGGGAAAATCAACGAGTAAATTAAATTAATTAAAATCTCGTTAATTGGGATTAAGACTCCTGAAATATGTAAAAAGAATAAATGACCATTTGTACTTATGAAAGATGAAAACACTGACATTTGTACCTATAATAGCCTGAAACTAAAGTTATACTCATGATAAATGCCCTCCGTGTGACAAAAGTGCCCTGACTTGGGTCTGAGCTTGGTTCGTGGGAATCCGATCCTAGGTGGCACTCCAAACCCCAAAATCCATATCTTAGTTGTCCATCTTAGGGTATTCCAAACCCCCATGGCCGCCAGATCCAGAATACCTTCAACAACATCAAGACCATCCTCTGCGGTTTCGTCACCATCCTTGTCCTTCGCGGCACCATCGGCGTCAACCTCTCCTCCTCCGACGCTGATGCCGTCAACTAGAGCCTCATCGAGGAGACCAACCGCATTCTCGCTGAGATTCGCTCCGACTCTGACCCCGATGACAACGACACCCCTTTCAGTCCCAACGCCACTGCCGCCTTCTCCCTAGACCCCAAGATCTCCGATTAAGATCAACAACGCCAACAATGGCTCCAGCAAAACCCTGAATACCCTAATTTCGTGAGAGGTAAAGCTCAAATCTTGCTCCTCACTGGTTCACCTCCAAAACCCTGTGACAACCATCTTTGGATTCTCCATTCCGCCGTAAGGGAAACTCGGCGACAGCACCAAAAGATCAAACCTTTCCTAGTCATATTTTCCGAAGAGCTTCTCTTCTTCCCCAATCATATCCTCTCTTCCCTCGAACTCTTTCGCCGTTGAGTCCAGCACCGTCGAACCCTCCTCCGCATAAACCCTAGTCTAGATCCCAACCGCGAAGGCAAAGAGATAACGAGACACCGGCTGCTCCATCACAAACTCATCCACCACGCGGTCTTGGCTGCACCAGTTCAAGCTTAATGAGGAGAGGGCAGCAGTGTTGTCGTCACGTGGAGGGCGTTGTCATCACGCAGTTTGCAGCCATGACTACGGAGAGCTCGGAAGGGATGCTGAGGATGGTAGAGTAACAAATCGTTCGGGCAGAAATGTTGTGGGAGGGAAAGATAGAGCGCGCATGGATGGCTAGGCACTGAGTGTAGACGTAAGGGTGGGTTTTATTACAGATTTGTGGAGGAAAGAGCCGTTGGAGTGCAGAAGAGGAAGGGGAGGTGGAGAAGGTGAGGATGAAGGAAGAGTGGTTGGAAAGCATGAGAGTGAGGAGGGTGTCCTTGATGGGGTCAGAGGTGGTGGGGAGGGAGAAGAGGATGGCTTCGTCGGCGTGAAGGGCAGAGTGGATGGTGAGGGAGCGAGTGTTAAGGAAGAAGGGGCCAGAGTGGGGTTTGGAGAGTGAAGAGTGCGGAGGCGTGAATGGTGGAGAAGGGAAAGTCGAAGTGAAGACTTAGTTAAAGCTGTGTGAGTTGTGGCTGGCTAAGTTGACTCAGTAAATAGGTGAGAATCAATAGCCATTGTTAGAGAGAGAGAGAGAGAGAGGTTGAAGATAAGGGAGGGAGTGCCATCTAGGATCGGATTCCCACGAACCAAGCTCAGATCCAAGTCAGGGCACTTTTGTCACACGGAGGACATCTATCATGGGTATAACTTTAGTTTCAGGCTATCATGGGTACAAATGTCTGCGTTTTCATCTTTCATGGGTACAAATGGTCATTTATTCAATGTAAAAATATTAGGATCTATAACTTAGAATTTTAACGATGAAAATTGAATTAAGAAAATTAAATTTAGCGTAAAAATATACTTATTTTGGGAAAAATATGTACCGGCAGTGCAATTAGCTATACCGGTTTAAATCTATCCGGTACTGCGAGTGAAGAGGGTTAAGAAATTAAAATTTATAATTTGGAAAAATAAAAATATTTAGGACACAAACTAAAACACTAATCTTAAAGGTTTTGGCCCAAAATTTGGCCAAACGTACAAAAAATAGACCTGAGCCACACTTGGGCCGAAGGCCCACACACTAATACCCATTAAACTAGAAAATAATACATAGGAAATACATAAGCATTGAACGTGTTACTTACCTCATGTCGCCATCAGGTCAAATGTGCAACCGTATGATGGGAGGTGGTGGAGGGGCATCAGCTACTGCCTCGCTTTTATGGTTGGACTTTAGAACCACGGCATCCGTCATTGCAGGCGGCATCGCCTTGGATGCGGGCTGCTAAGCGGACGGAGGTGGCATCACAGCCGTGGATGGAGGAACATAGTTGTGGTTAGGGACTATGATAAACAACTGGTCCGCTAACCCTGCAATGTATGGCATGACCGGGGTGGTCGGCGTAGCGGGGGAGGATCCAGAAGTCCCCGGGGTATCGACCGAGGAAACCTTCCCTCTACCCCGACCACAATTGCGACCACCACCAGCAGCCTGATTAGAAGCACATCTTCCGGTCATTTTGTCTGCATATATCAAATAATCAAACAATCTCAGCAACAAATAATCAATAAAACCGTCATCAACGCAGCAATTAACCTAACTAGGCAGTTCCAAACACTTCAAGCATTCAAATTCTAATATATTGAATCTAACCTAACTTAATCAACCTAAATCTACTAAGATTATAAAACTAAACTTAGCTACCTTCAAAACTGGTTCAAAATTAAAATTCTAATTCTATTAAAATCTAAACTAAATTCAACTAATATTAAATAATTATCAAGCAATCTGAGCAAAACAGTCATTAACGCAAGAATTAACATCAATTACAATTTCAAACACTTCAAATATTCAAAATGTAATGTATTGAATCAAACATAACTCAATCAACCCGAATACATTCAGATTAAAAAATTAAACTTAACTAACTTTGAAACTGATTCAAAATTAAAATTCTAATTCTACTCAAACCTAAACTAAATTAAACTACTAAAATTAAATAATTATCAAACCTAAACCACATTAAACTAAACTTTCAAATCGATTCAAAATTAAAATTGAAATTCTACTCAAACCTAAACTACATTAAACTAAACATAAATGAATTGAAAAAGAGTTGTTCATTGTACCTATAACAAAGAACAACAAAAATAATGGAAGATATATATGAATGTTGCAATGGTGTGCTGTGGCGGCGGTAGATGGTGGTGACGACGAAGGAGAGAGAGAGGGACAGGGGAAGAAGGAGAAGAAAGAGGGGATGGCGACGACGGAGAAGGGGTGGCAACGGGAGGAGGCAGGAAACGGAGGCGGTGGAGGTGATGAGAGAGAGATGATGGAGATGAAGAGGGAGAGTGTGAAGTTCGAAAATGGGGGAGAAGGCATTCGCACTATCGTTTTCTGTGTGTCCAAAACGCAACGTTCCAGTAAACAACATTATCGTCGAATTATTCCGACGATAAATTCGACAATCGCGGGCGTGCCAAAAAAGTTTATTTTTCCTCCAAATATTACTGTTGACATTACCGTTGAAAATTATGTTCCAGCGGTAATGTTTCACCGTTACGAATTTATTACCTAATCCGACGGTAAATTTGACAGAAATTATATCGCTAAAATCCAACGCTAAATTTAACAGTAAATTTGACGATACTCAACATTTTTTTATAGTAAACTTTATTAATTATAGTTATTTATGTTTAATTTATAAAAATATAAAACATGCCTATTAATACACTAGTAATAATGACCATATTCTACATATAACACTAACGGAAAGAATATTTATTTATGATAAAATGGAGGTAAAAGTTTTCTTTGCATTGTATTGAAACATTATTCAAAGGGATGAAACACTTATATATTTAAGTTATATATACTCTTAATATATTCCATTTTATCCAACTTGACGAGAATCTAATAAACAATAAGGATACGGAAAAGAATGAAGGAATAACATGCTCAATCACTCAATGACTATTAACCCAACCCTTCTATTAAGGACGTACTCATAATTATAAGCTATAATAAGATCAAAACAAAACTTACGGCTAACAACAACAACATCCTTTTAATACGTTTCAACTTTTAATACGTGCCACTAAAATTTAAGAACTATACAATCTCTTTGGTAGTCTAATTTTTTTTATGACCACTACATCCTCTTTGTTCACTTTAGGCCTGGTATGACTATTATACATCGATTACAGAGCTATAACTTGGTCATAAAAGCTATAACTCGGCCACAAGTATTACAGATCGGTCATTAAAAACCGCACCAAAACGTCAAGTATGGTTTTACTCCCCAATCAAAATACAATTTTTCGGAATCACAACGATTATTTCTCACCTTTTAATAAAAGGGAATGGTAAGAAGTTTGTTCGTATTATGACATTTGAGAAAGAACTTATTACTTACTTACTTACTTGAGTGTCGGAATGCCTTTTGCAGATACTCACTCCTTGTTTTTCTCATTTTCGATGTATACCTCATCTTGGTGAAAAGAGCTTGCAAGCATTCATCAGAGGACGGGCTATACATCAACAGAACCCGGAAAGAACAATTGGCGCCCACCGTGAGGCCACGAAATAACAACCCCTTTTCTCATTGGCCCCAAAATTCCCTTTTTTGACCATGGCTGACCAACCTCCTCCCTCACCCTCCGAACTTCTTTGAATGGTAACCGAGCTGCAACATGCCAATCAGTGCATGGTGGAAGAAAATCAGCGAATGGAAAATCAAATAGTCGAGCTAACTAATGCTCGGACTGAGCATAACGACGGTCACAACGAGCAACCAGAGGATGAAGAGGACAACTCTGATCCAACACATGTTTCTGAAACTCAGCATCTAGAAGAAAATCCGTGCAATGATGATGGCGACGAGCTGGACAACGCTGTAGGCCCCTTTACAGCCAACGTTATGAATTTCAGATTGCCTAGGAACTTCACCTTGCCACTCACGCTGACTCCCTACGACGGCATGCGAGATCCGAAAAAGCACATCAAGAAATTCTGATCTATGATGATTGTTAATGGTGCCTCTGATCCTTTTTTTATGTCGTTGTTTCCCTACCTTTTTATATGGTCCTGCACTTGATTGGTTTTCTTTTTTGCTTTCAGATTTTATTTCGCGCTTTTAGGAGCTCGCCAAGCAATTCGAAGATCAGTTTGCTACATCTTTAATCTATCTCCACAATTCCGACTATGTGAACACTATTAAGCAAGGACAGTATGAAAGTTTGAAAGACTACATTACTCGTTTCACCACAGTTGCGATGACCATTCCAGACCTCCACCCCGAGGTACACCTACATGCCATAAAAAGCGAACTACGTCTCGAAAAATTCTAAGAAACCATCACAGTTTCCAAACCAAAAACCTTGGCCGAGTTTTGAGAGAAGGCTAAAGGCCAAATGAAAATTGAGGAATTAAGACAAGCTAGAAAATTTGACAAAAATCCAACCAATAAAGAAGATGATAAAGGTCAAGACAACAAGAAGTCTTCCTGATTAGTGCCGCGATACGATTCATATAGCCAGTTCAATACTAAAAAGGAAGACATCATCAAAGAAATACTGAACTTAAAATTAATTAAACCTCCTCGGAAGGCCGGAACCTACTGAGATACAAAGAACGTCGATAAAACCAAGTATTGTACCTTCCACAAGAAGCACGGACATACATCTAATGAGTGTGTCACAGCCAAAGATTTGCTCGAATGTCTAGCTTGGCAGGGGCATTTGGTTAAGTACATCGGAGGCCACATCCAAAAACGAAACACCCAGAACTTTGACTTATCTTCTGCGGGTCAATCTTCTCGGGACAAAGACAAAGCTCATACAGCTCAACTTAATCAACCCCGTGGAGTGATCAACTGCATATCCAGAGGCTTCGCCAGAGGTGGACAATCAAACTCCGCTCGCAAGCGCACATACCGAGCCATGCTCGCAGTGGACAGAACACCCATTAATCATCAAACAGTGTCGATCTTATCAGAAATGACTTTCCGACCATCCGATTTTAATTCAACAGAGCTTAATTCAGACGACCCAGTTGTTATCTCCCTTCAACTGGGAGATCTAATAGTTCGGAAGGTGCTACTAGACTCCAGAAGCGGTGCCGATATCCTGTTTTATTCTACATTTCAGAAGATGAAGTTGAGTGACAACATACTCCAACCATCAACTGGCGAGCTCGTCGGATTCTCAGGCGAACGGGTACCCGTGCTAGGTTCACTGTGGTTACAAATGTAGCGACCCTCAATTTTAAAAAAATATAAATATAAATATGTTATAATTTATTTTATAAATTGGAGTTCTTTATTTTTAGAAATCATTTTATTATAAATATGTTTTCTTGAGTGTGCATTGTTTTGGTTTGCTTAATTGTTTGATTCTGCTTATCCGCTACTTGTTTTACTTGCTATAAATGCTTCTCTATCTGTGTTTTCCTTACTTGAATTGTATGTGTATCATTTCTGAGAAATTCCTCTTGATGGAGGTGTGAGGGGAGGGGGTTGTTCCACCAGTGTCTTGGAAAATTGGAGGAGTCAGAAAGTGAAGTGTTAAGTTAAAGTTAGATTTAGAACTTTAATACCTTAGATAACTTACCTAATTTCTGGTTTAATTGAATCCTTAAGCTGAAATCTGAGTGTCGAAGTTCTAGGAATGCCTCTGGCTCTCCCGGGACCTTTTATATTAACTATGCGGGCACCTTTACTATGCTAAGAACCTCCGATTCTCATTCCATATATATTTTGTTGTTTTTCAGATGCAGGTCGAGAGGCACCTCGTTGAGCATCTAGAGACCCTCCTTACAAGCGAAGAACTACCTTTTGGACTGTCATATTTTAATTTTGGGCTATGTATATGTGTTTATAGAATCTCCGCATGTACATTTTGTATTTTGTCCCTCCTAGAGGTTGACTTAGAGATACAGGTGTTTATTTTGTAGTTTGAGTTTTATTTTGGGTTGTATATATATATAATTATATACTCTGGCCGGCCTTAGCTTCGCAGGTCGAGTCTGAAACTTGCTATCTGAGTTTTGGAACTCTGATATGTATATATATTTTCAGCTTTCTTTCGATCTTACTTATCCGTTGTACGAATATCCATGCGAGTGTGATACGATTTTCTGTGTATCGTTTTTGTTTAGCTTATCCTTTAAGGCTCCTAGATATGATTTCATCCAACTATATTCATGTACATATCCTTTTCTTTTAGAGGTCGTAATACCTTGCCACCTTTGCTTTACGACTTAAGCGTAAGGCTCTGTGTGGTAGGGTGTTACAACAAACCACACTCAGTGAGCATCCTCTATCTAAATCCTAAGATGTCAAATATCTTGTGGTCGATTGTTTCAGTCCATATAATCTGATACTTGGCAGACCTTTTTTGAATAAATTCAGTGCAATTATATCTACAATTCATCTTTGTGTCAAATTTCATGTGCAGCACAATCTTGTTGCTACAGTTCACAGTGACCACCGAGAAGCTTGGCATTGTTATAACATCAGTCTGAAGCTGCCAAACAGAGATAGAGGAACACAAGTTAATGCTGCCCACAAATCCATTGACCTCCCTCGATGGACCCCTGCGCTGAACTCCAAGACCGACCTACACCAAACAAAGAACTAATGAAGGCTGACTTAACTAACGATCCAAAAAGGTTCACTTTTTTAGGATCAACCATACATGGCAGAGACCTCTTTGCCTTGGACAAATCGCTCTAATACCACTAAATGTAATATATATATATATATATAAAGGAATAATAATACGAGAAGTCCGATGAAAAAATACAGCTCAGAAAAAAAAAGTGCAAAGCGTTCACACGATAACTACAAGCGTAAAGGCACAAGATACAACATGATAAGGATACAAGACTTCAAGGTATATATATATATATCCAAGAGATTACTAGCCGCAGCCCGCGGAGTTTAGGTCGCCTAGTGATATACAAACATAACAGAATTTTTATAAAGGTACAGACATAAACAACTAACCTGTCTCTCAAGTTTAGCCTCTAAGGCAATTAAGATACAGAATACAAAAGTGAGAGTTACTACAACATAATAACCAAAATATACATAATAAGATAACAAGAGATCCTCCGCTCTGTCACCATCCTACAACTCATCGAGGTGGGTTACAATCTGTATCTAAAAAACTACAACTTATGGTATGAGAACCGGAGGTTTTCAGTATGGTAACAGTGCCCAATATATAAGATGTAAGGTTCCAAGATGCCAAAGACAATCCTAGAACTTCACACCGATACAGATATTCAAGCTTAACGAAATACAAAATATAAACCTTAAATAGGGTATTCTATCTTAGGGGACTTTTAACTAACATAACACCGCTGTCCCACAGCTTTCGCCAGCCTAACCTCCATGCGATCCCATCGTCATCGCCTACCGAGCCTCATATATCCCAAAAGAAAGCACAAGTAATACAATCAAGTAAAGCACAAGTAATATACATATACAACAAGTAAAACAGGTAGCAAGTAGACAAGTGATTCATTTAGGCATAACTGAGATTAAGAAAAGCAAACAAACAGATAGAAGATGCATATGATGAATGCCTGTCCTATTGGCTCGTGATATCACTTGTTGGTCCATAAATGTTAACCCGACACATCCTCCCGGATGTAGCTTTCCTGCCACGCTAGGGATATAGTGTCATGCACACTCCTGCGGCAGAAAAGGTTATGTGAGAGGGACACTACCTCAGCCTTCACATCTCAATGTAAGTAGGATTAACCATCGTCCTTACGCCGGCGCTGTGACCTCGACAGGCGGGATCAACCTACCGTCCCTACCAGGCGCATAGCGTCTCAACAATATCAGTGTACAACAGTATATAGCAATGGTCCTTAGTGATCACTCTCAATATTCAATAATTTTCTCATTTATCTCCGAGTCCCTAACTCGTCACAGCCATGATCAATTCTTTGACTTCACAAACATGTCACCAATTAACTTTATTACAATTATTATTATTAGTATTATAAATATATTATCTATTTTAAATTTGAGTAATATCAGTGTACAATAGCAATGGTCCTTAGTGATCACTCTCAATATTCAATAATTTTCTCATTTATCTCCGAGTCCCTAACTCGTCACAGCCATGATCAATTCTTTGACTTCACAAACATGTCACCAATTAACTTTATTACAAATTACAA
>NC_029793.2:464205-465339 GCF_000816755.2 Arachis ipaensis | reverse complement strand
AATGTGTATCAAAATCAAAACTAATGTGTTAGTTATAAACTTATAATAATGGACAATTTTGTTATATTTGACTCAATAAAAAAACAGGATCACTAAATCACACCTAAGTCAAGTGTTTACATTCTGCCACTCTAAGCGGACGGCCGCTGTGCGGCGTTGGCAATGGCGCGGTTTTTTTATGAGTTGATTCCTTAAAAAAAAAAAAGTGATTTAATTAAATAATATTATTAAATTAAAAAGCTGAATAAAAAATTACTCTTAAAAAATAAGTAGGATTATCAGATAAATTAAAAGACTGTATATTTATAACCTGACTCAAATTGATTGCAAGAATATGTAGAAATTCACTTCTAAAATGATCCTATTTTTAATACCAAAATCTTAAAATTTAATTTTAAAAGAACGAAACAAACAGATTTAAATTTTTAGTTATAATTTTTTTAGTTATAATTTGACCTAGATAAAATTCGAAAATAAAATAAAATCAAATTAGTTTATAATGCAAAAAAGCAGTTCTACTAAATAAGTTTAATTATTTTTTCTCTTAAACCCTTTTAATTTATTCAAAAAAAAAAGCACTTCTACATCGCTTAGTGTTTATTTGGACGTCATTATTTTGATAAAAAAGATATTTTTTAATGAAAAAAAAAATTTTTAGCGTGTTTGGCAAATTTTCTAGTAGTAAAAAGTAAAAACACTGAAAAAATAAAAAAGATCTTTTTTTAAAAAGCTGTAATTTACATCTTCTTTTAAAAGATCTTTTTTTTTTAAAAAAAATGTTTGTCATGTAATAAATAAATAAAAAATACTTTTATATACCCAAATATAGTGCTTGTTCGGGTGTTATTATTTTGATAAAAAAAGTATCTTTTTTCAATGAAAAAAGATCTTTTTATATTTTTTAGTGTGTTTGGCAAATTTTTAGTAGTAAAAGTAAAAACACTAAAAAAATAAAAAATATCTTTTTTGAGAAACTGTAATTTATATCTTTTTTTTAAAAGATCTTTTTTCTTTAAAAAAAAGATATTTTTTATATAATAAATAAATAAAAAAGTACTTTTATATTGTTATACCCAAACATAATTAATAGATAAAAAAATCTTTTTACATGAGATATCCCAACATAAAATTACT
>NC_029793.2:461293-463561 GCF_000816755.2 Arachis ipaensis | reverse complement strand
AGTTCTACACCGTTTACTCACTTAAATTATTCATCATATATATATATACAGAGACAGTGGTTCTCTTGTTAGCTAGCTAGTTATCATGGAATGGGGTTGGCGTCCCGTTATACACTCCATTCATTTGTTCCTGCTGATTGCCATTATTAGCATGGCGACTTGTTGGTGGCTATGGCTCCACAAGCCAGCATATGCTTCGCCACCATCTCACATTCTATGGTTTATATGTGTCTTTTATGTGCTCTTCGCTATCATCGTCTTCCAAGTGGCCGATTACATGCTTCAACTTTTACGAATCAACAGACTCGCCAATTCTCTTCTTTGGAGAGCTATTTTCTTATTCACTCATTCAATTTCCCTAGCCACTCTGATTGGTGCCGCTGCACTTGAACCACCAACGGTCTCTGCCACTGCCCCACTAGCCCACTTTGCAATACAGAACTTCTTTGCCAGTGCGACAATGATTTCCTCTTTCTCTATGGTAGCTCTTGTTGACAACGCCCATAGAAGGGTTCCCCGTCATCGGGATGAGGTAGATCATTTGGCATTCGATATTCCTGTTTTAGCCTTGTTGTTTGCCATATATCCAGTGGTTATCGGTGTGCGATTGGCAGCTGCTTCTCACGCAGTAGTTGCTACTGAACCAGTGGCTGACATTGCTTGTGCTGTACTGGCTGTCTGTTCCATAATCTTTTCAATGTTCACAGCTGGCTTCCTCCCACTGCCTTCACGGCGAGGTGGCGGCCCACTGCGTCTACGGCGGAGTGCCCGAACGAGATCGAGATATAGGATAAATAGGATCTGCTTTACACCTTTAGTTAGTTCAAATATAGGTTTGTTAGTTGTTATTACCATCTATTTATTTATATTTTGGATTTAGATTCTTTAAAGTTTGAATTTCACTTTAGAGAGTAAAGTGTGATCTCTCACGATTGATTTCATAGGTAGGACCAATAATAAATATGAAAGAGAAACTATTCAAGAATAAATAGGATTGCTTTAGATCTTTAGTTAATTAGTTCAAATATTGGTTTGTTATCATCTATTTATTTATATTTTTTATGTAAAATATTTTATTCTGCTAGGATTTTTTATAAATAAATAAAATAAATATATTTATTCTGCTAGTAAGAGTAACGTTATAATACAAATTTATACAAAATATAATACCAAAAAGATCATGAAATTTTGAATGAGTAGTTGAATGAGTGGTATGTAAATGGTGGACTGCTTATCACTACAATGATCAACCAGGAATGCTAGATAATGGGTATGATATTTAATTGATCAACCAATAAGGATACGGAAAGTAATGAAGGAATGGCATACTCAATGTCCGGAATATAATGCTTAATGTATGATTATGAATTCAAATGACTCCTCCATTAAAAATCATGCAAATTTTTTTTTTTTTCATTGCCCCTCAGTATATCTATCACTTTCTATTAGTTAAAGGTAACCTAACATAAAGGTGGTAAACAAGCTAAGATCTCTACAGAATTTAATTAAAAGACTTGATGAAATGGTCTTCCTTGTTTTCATAGAATAATCATAGTCCTAGTCAATCATATGCACTTGGTCAACCTGCAAAGTAACCGTCAATGCCCTATTTCCAAAGGTCAATTTGGGCTTTTGAGTTTCCATTTCCACTTTGGGCCTAAAGGCCCATAACTTCATGATGCATTCATTATTGGCAACCACAAATAGTTGTTATTATGACCAAATGACCCAAATATGAAAAAGAAAAATAATAGGTCAATCAGTTGAATTGTTTGGAAATTAAATTGATTAAATTACAACTTTTTAATATAATAAATAAAATTATAACTTTTTTATATTTATAAAAATAGCTACAGGGTGTATATTGTATAGTGGTTTTTAATTAAACATAATCCATTACAAAAAAGTGTGATATATAGAAATCGTTACAGGGTGTAGCAGTCGTTATAGGGTACAGCTTTTTTTGAAAAAATTTTGCTAAACAAAAAGTGTGAATGGCTATAGCTATAACGATTTCTGAAGAAATACTGTCTTGCTGTTTATGCATAAGGAATTGTCTATATGCATAAATGACTTAAAAAATATAATTTTTTTACACAAAAGATAGAGATTTAAATAATTTTTGAAAACTAAACAAAAAGTGTGAATGGCTATAGCTATAACGATTTCTGAAGAAATACTGTCTTGCTGTTTATGCATAAGGAATTGTCTATATGCATAAATGACTTAAAAAATATAATTTTTTTACACAAAAGATAGAAGATAGAT
>NC_029793.2:461164-461262 GCF_000816755.2 Arachis ipaensis | reverse complement strand
AAGAAAAGTAATATAAAAACAAAATCATGTGTAAAAAAAATATAATTAAAATTGAGATTTTATACTACATAATACACAATGTTAAATGCAAAATGCAA
>NC_029793.2:444709-459208 GCF_000816755.2 Arachis ipaensis | reverse complement strand
TAGTGTTTAGTAATTTATTATGTATGATATAATAGGTAAAAATAGAAAACAAATATTAAATGTGTGTCATGTATATTTTATTAGTATTTTTAATTTTTGCTCCTCTTTTAATTTATTAGGGTCTAAAACTAGTTATACTATTAAAAGAAAAGTAACAAGCTATATAAAAACAAAATCATGTGTAAAAAAAATATAATTAAAATTGAGATTTTATACTACATAATACACAATGTTAAATGCAAATTTAATAATAAAAATAGAGAGATAAAACATAAAAGAATTTCTGTAAAAGTAGAAGAGAAAAGTGCGAACATAGAGAAGGAGAGGAATAGAGAGTTCTTTAGGGTTCAGAGAGAGTGAAAACTGTATTATCGTGATTGAATTGCTAGAAGGATTAGAAATTGATCTATCACAGACTATAGAGCAGGTACTTATAGTGTGTGACGTTCATAGTGTAACAATTAGTCAGTGTAACTAACAGCATAACTAGGTAACTGAATTGCTTAACAATTGATGAGCTGTCATTTAGCAAATTAACAACTCTTCTAACTACTTCTGCTTTTGCTTCCTATCACTTGAGGGGTTCACTTGTGCACACTAAAATTGAAAACTTAGAATATCAATTAAGTTGAGTTGGCTTAATAATTAGTTCATTAATCCTTTTCAAGTGAGAGAGAGAAGCGGTGGTAATGGAATCATAATTTTGACTTTATATTATTTCTTTTATACTACTTGATAGTCTATGTAAAATAATCTTTAATCATAATTTAAAGGGAAAGTATAGGAAGTCAATGAAATATTTATACAGTGATTTATAGAGTATTAGAGATATAACCATTAGTATTGATGAATTAGCTTAAACTTTTGGGATAAGTAATTCTATGAACAAAAATATGAAGATCATTGACCCTTATTACATATTATTCTAGACTTAATTTGCTTGAATAAATTAAACACTACAAAATAATGTCATCATTATACCCCAATGTAGCCTTCAATGAGTTGAAAAGTTGCATGTTTGGACATATCAAATTAGTATAATTTTTTAACAATTATAATACCACACAAACTAATTTCTATATTAACAAATTGGACCACAAATACAATAAAATTCTAATAGTCCTATGCATAAACCATGTGTCACAGTTTATGCAAGACAGTATTCATGTAATGTCCTGAATTTTTTTTAAAACATTTTACATTTGATTTCTTTTATTACTACTTTACCCTCTAATTTTATCAAAATTCCTACATTATTCTCTTTTTTTTACCAAACCATAACTATAATCCTCAAATTAAACCCACCTATACTCTCTCATACACAAACACCCATGCACGGAGAGAACAAAAGAGAGAAGAGGAATGAGAGGAGACAAAAGAGAGGGGAAGACAGCGCCGGTGGAGGGAGGACTATAAGTGATGCACGTGCGAGAGAAAGAGCGATGGCTTAAGACAGATAGGGAGACCACGACGTAGAAGAGGGAGGAGGTGCTGCCTCTGCCGCCACTAAGCCGTCGCTGTCATCGTCGTCGTCGCCGAAGAACCCAGAGAGAGATTTCAAGAAAGGGAAAGGAGAACGCGACGGAGCTTGTTGTAACGACCCAACTTCTAGGCTGTCATGACCAAGGCTAGCATCCAGCCGCTACTATTTAGCTGACTTTAGATACTTTAGACCATATATTAAGTGTATACATATGAGCCTGTAGCGCTAGTCGAGAATCGTGTATCTAGTCGTGCATATCGGAATAATTGTAAATTAAGCAGTTAATACAAAAAAAAAAAAAACAGAAAAGCATAGCATTTAATATCCATTAGTCAAAGATTGACTTAGAGGGATTAATTACTCTTATAAAGCCAAGTTTGACCTTGTAACTCTCTTTTTCTTTTTAATTTTTCTTTTTTTTTTTTGCTAGAAAAATCTGTTTACCGATAGCCTGGTTCTTACACTTGTTCCCCGGAAGGCAGATGATGGTGGTGGTAGCGAGTGTTGTCGCCACTATTGTCGTTATTGGGAAGGAGGCCGCCGTCGAGCTGCGTGGTGCTGTTGTTGCCGAAAAAAACCACCGTTGGAGCCTCTGCCAGTTTGCCCTAACTTTGTCATTTATTCTTCCCTCACCGGAGCCTTCCGCCACTGCTCTTTTCCTTTTAAAAATACCGCAAGAATCACTTCGCACCTTTGTCAGTTCCGTTTCACCACCATTCTAACCTGGTTAGTGATTGCTTGTTCTGTTTTGTTCTTGTCATTGTTTTACCGCTGCCATTGATGATGCTGTCGTTTAGCTGCTGTTGTTGCGTGTCACTGGTTTGTCACTTCTGCTCATTTGTGTCCTGGACTCCCGGTTAGCTGTTCTGTCTGTCTGAGCTGTCGCTGTCTTGGTTTAAATTCTGCGCTCTTTCGTTCCATTTTATTTTAACCATCCTCACCATTTAATTCGGTACTCCGAGTTTGGTCTCGTCGGTCCCTTATGGCCAATTTATGAGTAGACTTTACATTTTTAATCGTTAACTTTTTGGTTTATGCTATTTTAAGTTTTTTATTATATTTATAAAACTATTGTTGAAAAATTTTGATTTGATTGGAATAATTGATTTATTATAGTTGAATAATTATTTTTACGAAGTTCATACCATAAAAATTTTATATGAGAATATATATATTTTTGATGAAGTTTTATATTATTTTAGAATATTTGATTTTACTCGAATATATACTTTTAAAGTATTGAAGTATTTGTTGGTCTTCACTTACTTTAAAATTATGAAATATGTTTGAATATTTTTATGATTGAAA
The DNA here is from genome assembly GCF_000816755.2 of Arachis ipaensis. Taxonomy (NCBI): domain Eukaryota; kingdom Viridiplantae; phylum Streptophyta; class Magnoliopsida; order Fabales; family Fabaceae; genus Arachis; species Arachis ipaensis. Next base: position 456,417 of record NC_029793.2, on the reverse strand, counting down.
AAGATTTTTGATGAAAAAGTATTATCTGATTTGATTTGATTTGATTCGATACCTTATATATCTAAAAGATCAAAGATTTGTTATATTTGAAATTATATGTTTTGAATTGGTTTGGGAGGCCCGTATTAAAAAATCGTAGACGTTAACTTAGATGCATCTGACTCAGACTCTAGCTAGCAGGGGTTGCTAGCCTAATGTGTAGGCCATACGTTAGATCTGTTATTCTTTTAGGACACACAAGAGCAAAGGGCTACCCATAGATGTAGAGCTGCCAAAGTGTGGACTTTTAATTTGATTTCTGTATGAGAATTTTTTTATTGATTCACTTATTATTATCAACTACTATTTTGTAATTAAAATTTTTTTGATAATAATATTTATATGGTCTCATATCGATTATAGGTGTATTATCTAGTCACTGAGTTACAAAACTCACCCCTTTTTTCTAAAAATATTTTTTAAGAACAAATACTTAACTATGCAAGACTTTTTATTCAAGAGTAACGATCTGTAATGAGTACATATTTTTTGTCGAGTTCCTAGATGTTATATGCTCTATATGTCAAAGACAGTATCCGTTCATATTTATTTATTTTATCTTTTGTTAAAAATATGTAACTATTCATTTTAAAACTTGTAAATTTATTAAAAAAAAAACACTTGTAACTTTTTTATTTATCTCATATTTAAATCTATTAAATTTGTTAGGGGTTTATTTCTTTAAGTATCAATCATAGCTCATTTTGGATCGTGACAATTCCTTGAAAAATCGTTATAGCTACTCGCAGTTTCTGGTCAGTAAAATTTGTTCACAAACTATTATACTCTACAGTAATTTTTACTCAACACAAAATCCATATAAATCAGTATACTTTGTAATAAATTATGTTCAATTCAAAACTATTATATTCTATAATGATTTTTATGAACATAAAAAAATTACAATTTTATTTACTGTATTAAAACTTATAATTTGATAAATTTAGTTTCTAAATAATTTATAAAGTATATACCCATTTTGATCATCAAAAAATTTTGGACCAGTCACTTTAGTCTATAACTAAAATTAATTACTTGATTGGTCCTTAACAATTAATTCTGTCAGTCACTTAGGTCCTTGGCTCCGTTAACTCTAACGGAAGACAAAATGGTCCTTGACAATTCTAACAGGGAACAAAATGATTCCTGACCTCCTCTATTCGGAGACGACACTGTTCTCTCCCATTTTTCATCATATATTGCATAACACTAACAGTCTAACACTGTAACTTCAAGCTACACAATGCACACTCTGCAACTTTAATGTTCACACGAAAAAAAATCCTCAACTTGTTCTCAACCAATTCATACTCAAGAAACTAATAACTATGTCTCTCAAGTACTTGTCGTCTTCGATGGATCTCACGAATCTAGACAGCAAGTCTGATTAGTCAAGACCCGTCGTCATCGTTGCCATCTCCCTCCTTGTTTACCCTATCATCTCCATGACCACATTGTCCACCACTTCGATCGCTTCCTTCAGCTTCTTCTCCGAACTAATGTTCAGTAATCGCTTCAGTTTCCGTATGAGCGGCAATGGCGACATTACTCGTTGTACGGATAGCTTTGATGTGAGGTCAAAACTGTCTGCCAACTTGGACTCTGGGAAAGAAGGAACACTTTGTGTCTATTTCAAATGAGAATTTGCATATAACGTCGAAGAAAATTTTTTTCATGATGTCCTAATATCCAACAATCTATATTACTTGTCGGAGAGTGGAGAAAGGCATGCCATTAGGGTAGTTATGGAACTTGGTCTTGAGGATGTGGTGGACGTTATTGGGGTTGGAGGTGATGCTGTTATGAAGGACGTGGAAGTGGAAGCTTCTGGTAGGTGAAGTGCAGAGGAAGTGGGTGTACCAATCACAGAGATTTAAGAAGTGTGTAGTCCATGACATATTGAAGTAGGTGCAACACACGTGGCAGTTATATCATGGCTTGATCTTGAAGTTGAAGAATAGAAAGAAAAAGATGAAAAAAAAAAAGACTGTGAATGTGAAGAAGAAAAGTATGAATGTTAAGGTTATGCGAGATATGAAAATTGGGGAAAAACATTGTCGTTTTCGAATAAAGGAATTATGGATCATTTTGTCCCTTGTTAGAGTTGTCACAGATCATTTTGTCCCTTGTTAAAATTGTTAGAGACCATTTTATCTTTCGTTAGAGTTGACGTAAGCAAAAATCTAAGTGACTAATAAAATTAATTATTAAGAATCAATCAAATAATTAATTTTAGTTAAAAACTAAAATATCTAATCTAAAATTCTTTAAGAATCAAACCGCCTATATACTCTAATTTATATATGTAATTTGTCTCCGTAAAGGTTGTATGCGGTCATATATATGTATTTTTGGGGTCCATCATATCCTTCTAGAGGCTTTGAATACCAAAAATTAAAAAGCATAATGGGCAGTGCCTGTGTGGCTGCTCCGCCCCAACAGCGCAGAGAAAATTTTGTTAGGCGTTTCTTTATTACTCTCATAATTCTTGTGTCATAAATTATAAAAAATTGTTAAAAAGTTTTTAAATGTACCTAAAATACTGGTATTTTAATAATTTTAATTGTTAATTTTAATTATAAAAAATATATATTATATATAATCAAGATTCATGATTTAAAATCACTAAAATATTGGTATACTGGTATACTTAAAACTTTTTAATAGTTTAACAACAAAATACCAGAATAAATAAATGAATAATGAATGGAGAATCTTAGTTTAGAAAATTGCATGTTATATGTAAATAATTATAATAATCAACACGTCTAATTCAGTCTAGTAAAACAGAAAAAGATCATATTCAAGTGACATGATGATGGCATATGCAATCATGTTGAATTCTTTTTAAGATCATGAATCGCGGGTAAATGGCCCTATGATGACCCCACCAATATCACCAACCATTAAACAAGAAGAGGATATAAAGCTTATCTTATCCCGTACTTCCAAAGTTACTACTTACCATGGCTAACTTTAGATTTTTTTTTTTTCTATATACACAATTTGAATACCTCGCGTTTACATATCTATAGAGATAGGCTCACTCATATATATAGTTCTAATTACCCGATGTACGATTGAGAAAATTAAAGTGTTACAATACATGCTATTATTGCTTATTAGTGCTGTCAATTCTGCATCATCTCATATTAACCCACCACTCTTTGTGCACTGCATACATAATTGCACCAATACCACAGCAGTCTACAATAGTATTGAGAGAAGATTATTAGTTAAAAAAGATTAAAATTATATACAGTTTCAATAATCTTGGATCAAGGAATCTTATGTCTGTATGGTCGGTGCTATTCTAATTGATAGATAAAGTAAAGCAACACGTGTATATGCATCTTATTATCATATCGGCGATTTCTCTTTTGGGAAACGATTTTCCCCCTAAGTTTATAAACCAACAAGGTGTAAATAGTATGATATCTTCCTATTACCAAAGATATAAAATAGTTAGAATCTTTAATAAATTATATAGGCTAAATTAAAACTTGTCCATTATCTATTGTAGTTTATAAAAATTGACCTTAAAATGAGGGATACACTTGGCTTATGATTAGGAATCCACGGCGTAACGTGTTGAGATTAGATGAATATAAAGAATAAATAAATAATTAATGGGAGCATTTGCGTGTTAGGGAGTCATCCCATCTTACTTCATTTTTCCGAGCAGATGTGCTGTGCCGACAGCCACGTCCATCTACAACAAAGACCTTTAGTCTCTAAATTAAATGGCTCCAATTTCTGTCTAAAATATGAAAGAGTAATAGATTTAACTCTCTTAATACCAATTAATTTTTTATTTTTTATTTTTTAATTTTAATCAGCCTTGTTGAAATGAGAATGAGAGGGAGGCACATGGCAATTGACAATTGGCAGAAACATCAAGGGATGGAGCCCATCACCCTCTCATTGCCCACATCAATGCAAGCTACTATTATAATCAAATTATTAATTATTTAATTTACATTTAATATTTATATAGTGACTGCTTTTCTTCTTCTTTTCCCCAACATCTCTCTCTTCACTTTCTCTCCTCTCTTCTGCACTGATACCGGTTAGTCTCTTTTCCCTCCTATTCTTCTTCTTCGTGCTTAGATTCGGTGTTTAATCTACGATCTACTCTTACTCTTTCATTTCAACTCAATCTACTCTGCTAATTAAGCACACCTGCTTTCAACTGGTTTTCGATCTTCACTGTGACTGTGATCTGATCTAATCTGATCTGATCTGATCTGTGATTGCAGGTTGAGTGTGATGGCGCAAATTCTACTGCACGGGACTCTCCATGTCACCATCTATGAGGTCGATAAGCTCAAGACAAGTGGTGGCAATGTTTTCACCAAGGTATCTAATCTTCTCCCTCGGTTGAGCCTCTCATTGATTTCATAAACCATTTCTTTAATTGCCTTCACAAATAAAGAAGAAGCGGAAGGAGGTTTTGTTGTAGTCTTGTAGGATAAAGCCATGCCACATGTTTCGGCTAAAGTTCTCAGTGTTACTTAGATTTTGCGGATGACGTGTGAATTCTGATATTTTCTTTCTTTTTTCAACCAAAAATACTATATATACACATCACGACGTTATCCACGGAGGTATATTAATTTTTGGTTAGAAAAAAATACAATCGAAGATTATTAAATAATAATGCGATTGCGATCTTTAGAATTTTGGATCAACTAGACAAACACGATGCCAATTGTTCATTCATCAGTTTTGTTGGGGAAAGATATTGTGATTATAAGTTTATAACACTACTCGTTGCAATCGACCGTTAAACCAACTGTGATCTATGTAGTACGTCCAATTATATGTAGGTTTGCTTATGCACATAGTCTTAAAAAAATGGAAAATAAAAACAGATTCTATTGACGATGCGACTTGTTCGGGTATATGCGTATAGCAGAGTTCCTAATTTCTCTTAAGGCCTCATTTTGATACTTTATTATTCAGTCCCACAGAATAAATTCTATACAATATTTTGCTACTCCAAAATGTTGATTTGTTGATTGTAAGGTTTGAATGGATGGTTGTTACAGTCAATGATCCTGCTTTGAGAGAATTCTCAAATTGTAATTTAATCGGTTCCTTAGCATGAATAAAAATACTGACATTTTGTTGATTCTGCTATTTTTATTTTTCCAACCCCAATAACTGTTACTTTATTATGATCCTCTATCCTTTATTTCACACATGCTGTATTTTATCCAAAAAGGAGAAACGTAAAACTCAAGAATGCTGGAGACTCATATAAATTGTAATGCTAATTGCATATCCATTGCTCTGATTCAGCTGGTGCAAAACATCGAGGAGACAGTTGGTTTTGGAAAAGGAGTTACCAAACTGTATGCAACCATTGATCTGGAAAAAGCACGAGTTGGAAGAACCAGGATTATAGAAAAAGACCATAGTAATCCCAGATGGTACGAATCTTTTCACATTTACTGTGCCCACATGGCATCAAACATCATTCTTGGATGGTGAGGAAGTAGATAGATGGGTTGAGATATTGGATGAGGATAAGAACCCAATTCATGGGAACTCAAAGATTCATGTGAAGCTGCAATACTTTGATGTCACAAAAGACAAGAACTGGGCACGTGGTGTTAGGAGTGCTAAATTCCCTGGTGTTCCTTACACCTTCTTCTCGCAAAGAAGAGGCTGCAAGGTTTCTCTTTACCAGGATGCTCATGTCCCTGATAATTTTGTCCCCAAAATACCCCTTGCTGGAGGCCAGACTTACCAGCCTCATAGGTGCTGGGAGGATGTGTTTGATGCAATCGAAAAAGCGAGGCACTTGATATACATAACCGGTTGGTCTGTTTACACTGAGATAACATTGGTGAGGGATACAAGGAGGCCAAAGCCTGGTGGAGACTTAACGATTGGTGAGCTTCTCAAGAAGAAGGCGAATGAGGGTGTCAGAGTCTTGATGCTTGTTTGGGATGACAGAACATCTGTTCCATTGTTGAAAAAAGATGGGTTGATGGCTACTCATGATGAAGAAACTGAGAAGTACTTCCAAGGAACTGAAGTGCATTGTATTTTGTGCCCTCGGAATCCTGATGATGGTGGAAGCATTATTCAGGATTTGCAAATCTCTACAATGTTTACTCATCACCAGAAGATTGTGGTGGTGGATAGTGATATGCCTAGTGGAGATTCGGGTAAGAGAAGGATAGTGAGCTTTGTTGGGGGTATTGATCTCTGTGATGGAAGATATGACACTCAATTCCACTCACTTTTCAGAACCTTGGACACCGCACACCATGATGACTTTCATCAGCCAAACTTTGCCGGTGCTTCCATCATGAAAGGTGGTCCTAGGGAGCCTTGGCATGACATCCACTCTCGCCTCGAAGGGCCTATTGCATGGGATGTTCTGTTCAACTTCGAGCAGAGATGGAGGAAGCAAGGTGGAAAGGACTTACTCATTCCACTGAGAGAGCTTGAAGATGTCATCATCCCGCCATCCCCAGTAACATTCGCGGAAGATCCCGAGACATGGAATGTTCAGTTATTCAGATCAATTGATGGTGGAGCTGCTTTTGGCTTCCCAGAGACTCCTGAAGATGCTGCCAGAGCTGGCCTTGTTAGTGGAAAGGATAACATCATAGACCGTAGCATCCAAGATGCTTATATCCATGCAATTAGGCGCGCAAAGAATTTCATCTATATCGAGAATCAGTATTTCCTGGGAAGCTGTTTTGGATGGAACCCTGATGGCATTAAGCCTGAGGACATTGGTGCTTTGCATCTAATTCCAAAGGAGCTTTCACTTAAGATTGTAAGCAAAATCGAAGCCGGGGAGAGGTTCACTGTGTACATTGTGGTTCCAATGTGGCCAGAGGGGTTCCCAGAGAGTGGTTCAGTTCAAGCCATATTGGATTGGCAGAGGAGGACAATGGAGATGATGTACAAGGATATAGTTGAGGCACTCAATGCCAAGGGAATTGTGGAAGATCCCAGAAACTATTTGACATTCTTCTGCCTTGGCAACCGGGAAGTCAAGAAGCCAGGAGAATATGAGCCTTCAGAGAGACCAGACCCTGATTCTGATTACATAAAAGCCCAGGAGAACCGTCGATTCATGATTTATGTCCATGCCAAGATGATGATAGGTAACATACATTTGGAATCATCTACATTTCTTTTGATGGTAAAAGGTTTGAGTGAGTGATGGAAACTCTTTTGTTTTGTTATATTCTTTGTGCAGTTGATGATGAATACATAATCATTGGATCCGCAAACATCAACCAGAGATCAATGGATGGTGCAAGAGACTCGGAAATAGCCATGGGAGCTTATCAGCCATACTATTTGAGTGCAAGGGAGCTAGCAAGGGGACAGATCCATGGTTTCCGCATTGCGCTGTGGTATGAGCACCTTGGCATGATCAGAGAATCCTTCCTCCAACCTGAGAGTGAAGAATGTGTCAAGATGGTGAATCAGGTTGCTGACAAGTATTGGGATCTGTATTCCAGTGAGTCCCTTGAGCATGACCTCCCCGGCCACCTTCTGCGCTACCCCGTTGGCGTTGCCGGTGATGGAACTATCACCGAGCTTCCAGGATTTGAGTTCTTCCCTGACACAAAGGGTCGTGTTCTTGGAACCAAAACTGATTACTTGCCCCCTATCCTTACTACTTAACTGATTTCATTTTGTACTTTGATTTGTTCATATACTATGTTACATTATATTATATTATGTAGTACTTTTTTAGTACTTGTGGTTTTTTAATTTAAGTGAGGAATAATTTTAATGTCTTTTAGAGATGGATTGCTAGATGTTAACCATCTGATGTTATGGTTGTTGTCGGCTTGTATGACTTCAGTTATATAATGTGAGATGTAATGTTTCTGGTTTTCTTAAACAGGGTTTCTTTTGTTCCCATATTTGGTTTTTGCGTAACAATGGTCCATTTATGGTACATGGTTTCACCTATTCTATCGACGAAGTGTTTGACATTGAAAATGGGAGCTCAATTTGTTGTCATATGACAACTGCTCTATGCACTGAAAATGAGAATGCAAGCAGGTTATTCGTAAATAAATGCTCTAGAACGTAGTGAGATGCAGCTATTACCGTTTACCATTTTCCCCTTAAAACTTCTAACAAATAATACGTCAAAAATTAATATTAAATTAATTATTTATATAAAATATATATTAAAATACAAAATATAAACATTCACTTGTTGAAATTAAATACAAAGAGGTGAGTTGCATTTCATATAACTCACAATTTCTGTAGACAATGAAAAATATCCCTTCAATTAAATTGATAAAATTCCAGTGAAGTGATGAGTGATGAGTAAAGCAACCTTGAGTTGATGCTATGGATTATATATGGTTACCCCAAGTCCACCTTGGTGGTGAGATGGCAAGAAGGGTTTCAGAGAATTCCAAATTAACTCTACTACCAATCTAAGTGGACTCTTTTCATTGGCTTGCACCTAATCCAAACTAAAAGAATATACTAGCAGCTCAGCACGTGTACTTGAAATATGTTTTCCTTTTCTTTTCTTTTCTTTTTTCTCCTTAAAATGACTCTTATTTTATCCCTATTTTTTTTATATTTTAATCCTCAACTGTACATGAATAATAGTTCATTTAAACCAACTATATTATTTGTAAGATAACTGTTACTCTTATCGTAATTCACTGCTGCACAACGCTAAAAAGAGCTTATAACCAATAAATTTATAATTTTTTTTTTGAAACACACCAAACTCAACACATTAAAGTGGAACATGACACACAAAAAAAAAAAAACATAAGAAGTTCTTTAATAATTCTATGAATTATCCACTTTTTACCTAAGGACCTCAACTAATAGCACCACACCTGCCAAGTTACTTTACAAAAAAGAAATAAATGCTCAACAGATTCTATCCCCTTGTTACACAGGACACAAATATTATTATTATTAATAACAACTCCTAATCTAGTCAACTTCTGCTTAGTATTAATTCTACCAATTAGCACAAATCATCCAAAAAATTCAATTCTTGGGAATACCAAGCCTCTTCAAATTATACCCTTGTAAAACTATAGTTTGTGATCTCGTCCGACAGCGTCTCCAATTGTATGACCTGCATAAAAAATTTAATAAAAAAGATTCCTTTATTATTAAACTTTTACACTACGTTATCCTCGTTCGCATAAAAGATTTAGTAAAAAAGGCCTCTTTATTATTAAACTTCTACACCACATTATCTTCGTTTACAGATGACAGCTTCACTGACCTTAACCGCTCACGAAGCTGATCCAATCAATTTGCAAGACTTATTATATCTTGGATATGTGATGATCCTAAGACGGACACGTGTTACAGTCGGTTGTACAGTTGAGATAATCTGTTGTTGATGAATAATTGCAGAGCACAACACGCGTCAAACGTAACAGGTCACAAATCATCCAACCGAAGTGCTGCCACTATCGTATAGATTAGACTAGATTGAAGTATGGATTATGGAGTATGAATCCGATGAATGATGATGATGAAAGCGCTGAATGGCATTGCATGCTTATATAGATTGAATTGGAATCACACCTCACACATGTAACAAGTTCACACTCCCTCACGTGGGACAACTCAATTTATGATTCACAGTGTAATAAATATTTAAATTTACGTATCGATCAATTGGTGAATGGAAATAAATACGGTGTTAGAACTGAAGGCGTTCGTTGTTTCCAGGTCCGTTACGATTCTTTTCTGAAGAATGTTAACATCATTTGCGAAACAAGTCACGCAAGTGCCGCGTGAATGAAATATCTGAACACAAACAAAATAGAAATAAATGGAGAGAACAATCAACAAATGTCAAACTAAGAGAGATTGATTTTCATCAAAGACAAAACGTTATGTCTATGTGTAGGAAATATATGACAGGACAATAGTGTGATAGATTTCTTTTCTTTACTTAAAGTAGATAAATTTGTTATGTTTACATCAAGAGTAGAGAAATATTTTTGTCATTTTTATTTAATTTTTATATACTTGCATAAAACTTATCACTTCATTTTTTGTAGGATAAGATTATGTATAACTTTCACTTTAAACACTAATAATTATAAGTATTAGGTGAGATAAAGCTTATAACTAACATGGTTGTTAAACTATTCTTAATTGATATTTAATTGGAAAAGTATAAGGAGCCAATAGAATATTTGTACAATGTGTATAATGGAGATTTAGGGAGTATTAGAAATATAACCATTAGTGTTATCTTTATCCATTAGCTGAAGTTTTTGGGATGAGTGGTATCATGACATGGTATTAGACCATAGATTCGAAAGGTCAAGAGTTCGACCTTTGGTGAACCCCAAAATCAGTTTAAGCTTCTGGGAAGATGTTTATTATTCCTAGTACTTAGATGGTTATTTTAAATAGTATAAGAGATGTTCATTTTATAACTCAATAGTTCATTGTACATATTATACAAATAATCCACTGTCTCCCTACCGAGACTCCATTCAATTTAGAAGAAAAATTTGATGTCTTTTTAGCAGTCAAATCTCAATTCTGTTGAAGGAGAAGTTTGTGGAGGAGTGACCCCACCTGAGGAACACAAGGACCCAACGCAAACCGCAACCGCATTTTAGCATCCTCTCCGTTTTATGAATTTATCTCCAATTTTGTTCTTAATTAGTCTTACTAATAAATGTCTTGAAAATTACTATTAAATTTTGATAAAAAAAAAGTTTTTTTTTTGTTATATTTTCTTAATAAATACAGTTTTTAGCTAATTTGGTTGATATTATATAGAGTATATTAGGTGATAAATATTTTTTTTATTTGAATAGGAGTAAAATTTGTAATGAGTTATAACTCAAATGACATAGTCTCTTCATATTCAATAAAGAAGTTGCGAGTTCGAGTCTTCTATCTTTGATAAAAAAAAAAAAATTGTGATGTCTGATTTGGATAAAAGCAAAGAAAAAGCCAAAGACAGAGCAGAGAGGCAATTACAAGTTAGAGTCACACCGCTCCGCCCGACCAAACCTGAAATTTCCTCCTCTTTTCTTTCTCTTTCTCTTCATTTCTGATGAGAGAAATCTAGATACTCTCATCTCTATCAACCAATTAACTACTGCCATTCCTTTTTCTTATATTGACCACAATCCCAACATTTAATTTCCACTTCCTTTTTTCTTTTCTTTTCTCATTTTTTTATATTATTTGGCACCATCTACCCGTGAAGCTTCTTCTACACCTTCACAATCATATTCATAGTCTCAACCACCTCCTTCTCTCTCTCTCTCTCTTTCTATTTATTGTCAACAGCATCAACCCTTCTTCCCCTTGCTCTGGTCAACACACAAGTCCTACATCATCCATGGCTTCTATCTCACAGGGTATTGTTTTCACCACAGCTATGGTTCTCTCTAGCACTGTGCTTTACCTTGCTTTCTCCCGCCACAAGATTCATCATCATTCTCCTCAATCCAACAACCAAATCTTACGCTCTTGCTTGTCTTCAGGTAAATTACAATCATTCACTTCCCCTGCTTCTCTTCTTCACTTCCTTCTTCTCAAGTCATCCACTCACATGATTTTGCTCTCTTTGTTTAATTTCCAGAAGAAAAGAAGAGGGAGAGGAAGCTGAGCAAGAAGAAGAAGAAGAGAGTTCAATTTGCTGAGAACGTCAA
>NC_029793.2:440156-444455 GCF_000816755.2 Arachis ipaensis | reverse complement strand
ATCATCAAGATCAAGCAACTGCAGAAACGTTCGTGAAATGCCAGCTAACAGAATCGCTTTGTATAATGGAATTCTGAGGGACAGAGTTCACAGAATGGAATGTTCTTACTGATGCTTCTAGATTCAAGAACAATCTTGTACATTTATGATGGAATTTTGAAATTATTCACCAAAATTGTACTAACATGCCTATTACTCTGCCCCTCCTCTGTTTTCTTTTATCTTTTTTTTTTCCCCTTATTTTAGTTTTGTGGTGAGGGTGTTAACGTCAAAGGAGTTATATTAAAAAAAATCTGGGGTATTCTTGTGGCTGTAGATACATACTGGACTTTCACCAACTCTGTTTTACAATGAGTTCTAAATTAATTCTATTTCTACTTTTTGTTATTTCATTCTAATGTTTATTAAACGTAAAAGATAAATATGATTACTTATGAGTAGCTTACAATTTATACCTTTGTTTCTATATAAAATATTAATACAACAATTTTCTTAGATGGCACTTAGTAGACAAATGAATCAAATAGTTTGAGGCGAAATCTGTTTATAGATTAAGATTGTTCATTTTTTTTTATTTATTATAGTAATTAGAACTCGTTGTTTTGTCCATTCTTACTATTTTTCTGTGTGGAAGTGTGGGGCCATTCATTACTTTTCCGCCTTTAAATATTTCAGTTCAATGCTCCAAAATGAGTCATTTTCATTATCCATCTTTTACTGTTTCACCGTTAAATTGAAAATGGTAATGTGAAACAGATTTCAATTACAGCTGTGTCAAAAAAGAAGCTGATAATGTGAAAAAAAGTGAGATGAGTCATATGTATAAACTCATAAAGCAACACTTTTTGGATTGTTAAAGAACAAAGTAGATTATGAGAAATGTCATTAATTAATTTAACCTTCCATGCACGTGTAGTCGCATGGTGCTACAAAAATTTTCCCTTTTTTTTAATTTCCATAATGACATCTTCTAAAAATGATATTGTAAATTATAAAATGATTTAACATATTTAATTAAATATATTTAATTGACTCATGATTCACAATATTATTTTTTTCACATGGAGGTAGATGAACCAAAGGAAAGAAATGGGCCATATAACATAAGTACATAACAAGTTAAGTGCATCAATGAAACTATGAAAGTGGACAGGGATAATTTGGGAAATGCATACTCTCTAGTTTTTTTTAACACTTGAGAGAATAAAATGTGATCTCTCACCTTAAATTCTACAAGTGGAACCAAAAATAAAGAGGAAAGAGAGAGCAATGAAAGATGAGATTAAACACTGGACACCATCCAATTTTTTTTCACTGGAGATGATCCACTCTGAATAATTTGAGTGTGCCTTAGTCCTAATCAATGTAATAAGAACCAAAACCACAAATATGAAAGAAAATACTTGACACTTAGTTTCGGAGCCCAACCAATGCATAATTTAAGGAGGAAACAAGCACAATACAAGTAGCATTACAGCAATTCAGGGAAAGATTTAAAAATAGTGGGGACATTCTCATGATATAAATTAACAAAAGCACAATCCCATTTCTGAAATATCATCCTCAAGATTTTCTTGCATTCAGATTCTCCATTTATTACTGAGTTTTTATGACACATTTATTAAACTTTTAGACCTTATACTTTGCAAATAGATGCTACTACTTTATTTGAATTTTAAGACTGACTATGTCTTCTAATTGCATGTAAAAATTCTAGAATGATCAAACGTCTAACCTAAAGAAAAAAAAAAGAAAATGAAAATCAACGTGGTTGACTATTGAATTTTATATTTAGAGTCCTTCAACAATAATAATATAAGAATAAATATCAAGGCCACCTACACATAAAATACTAAAATATACAATATCATGTAAAGTTTTTTTTTTTAAATATATCAAACAGGTAATATAAGATTCTAAACATACAATTAAGAACTTAATTAGAAGCTCCTAAATCAGACAATCCTATTCCTAATGAAATTTCATGTTTTGCTTATGGTTATGGCCTTTGATTTTGTCAAACTTGCAAACTGGATTGTTTCTCAGTCTACAGCTGTTTCCATGCGTGATGCAGCCATAAATATATACCTTTTTTGGACTTATGACTCAGTCGACCATATTAACGTGTTGAACAGATCCATGGAAGTCTCGAGTTTCTGATCCATACAACTACAACTTGCAAACTAAGTTATGCTCAAGACGTCAAAAGGAATTCATATAATATTATTGTGAAGTGTGAACTATTATTATATCAATAATATCGTTAACACTTGCAAATAAAAATACTTCAGCATTTCTTTTCCCTCAATATTTGGTCAAGATTCAGCATGAATCAATTCAAAATGATCAAACTGTAAGTTAATTCACAAGTTGTTACAATTGTTTGTGTCTACAGGGTTGAGTTTTACAATTCAACTTTTCCCAAGCTCCAGGAGTTTAGGTGACTCTCTACCCTGCTTACAATAATCTAATGCATATGACAAAATCCCCTCAGCCATTCCTACCATATTCGTGCCTTTACATTCACTATTAGCAGGTTGTAACAAAATTTTGAATGTCACAGAAGTTCACGTTTGTTCTTCTCATCCTCGTACACAGATGCCCTTCCCCTTCGTCCTATTACAAATGCTTCTGGGGAGGTGTTCTCATTGGGCATATTCAAACCCTGATATGATCGCTTTGCTAAAAACTCTGCCCCTGATCTAGCACCACTATGGACTAGAGAATTACAATTATCCCGCAATTGCAGCGCCTTCTCAGTCGAATTGACTAAAGCAAGAGCCTCTCTTTCTCTTTCTTCCTCAACATGTTCTAGTGAAATAACATTGGATGGTTAGGGGAAAAAAAATGAGCATGTAGGGTCTAGTCTGAAAATTACTTTTCTAACTTACCAACATAATGCAAACCAAAAAAGAGAATATGAAAAATGAAAAAAACCCATAAAACTTCTACATTTTTTCTCTCCTCATTGGAAGTAGAAAACATGAGCCACTTTACCAGCTTGGAGTTTTAAATTATAAGCAAATTTTCAAACAAGACATTAGTGTGTACAATCAAGCAGCTGGATTTGTGTTATCATCAGTGGGCTATGGATGGAAGATGATAATTCGAATGTCATGAAACCACAGCAATCCCAAGGTGCTTAGATGTAATAAGGAATAAAAACTACCTTGATTATCCAAATCTTCCACGTAGCCACCCTGAAAGAATGAAAATCGTGCCTCTTCTTCTTTCTCTTGGTTTTGGACTTCTACGTGAGGCAAATTAATCAGATTGCCAAATTCCATCACATAAGCTCCTGTCCACTGACTTCCCCTGAAAACAGAATAACACAGTAACATAAAAAATAAGAAATGTAAGTCATACACGTAAAGCTTGAAGAAAAATAACATTAATATGCATCGATCAATATAAGTGGATTGTAAAATGAGTGATATCTTTTTTCTTTTTTAGTGGGAATTTCTGATATTTAAGCGGATTAAGATATACGATGATGGGGCTACCTGCTGAAAGCTATCGTTGCTTCGAATGGAGTAATAACTGGTGCTAGATACTCTTTGCTATCCAGCAGAGCCGTTTGAGCACAAGAGACGTATACGAAAACATCACACTGAAAAAATTTCAAGCTCTGTTAGCAAGTTCTGAGCCAAAAAGTCAGACTGGAGTACATGGTAATAGTGAATCAAACTTCACCTCAGGAAAGTTGGCTAGTTTGGCAGGGTTTGGTCTTCCCATAACCAAAGTATAGGCCCTTTTTCCTGCCCCAGTAATGAGCTCCATCATCTGATTTATTATGTGTAGATAGCCAGCTGCATCAATATTCAAGAAAAATAATGTAACTCAATGCAGGATCATATTCTTCTCATTTTATTCAAGGTTTACTTGACAATTTGGAATTTTACTTAACTAGATACAAATATATTAATCTTCTATCTTAACTAGATACAAATATATTACTCTTCTATCCAATCATATTAGCAATAACCATGCAAGAAAAACCAAAGTTTAAACAGTAAACATACCAACAGCAAGAGTTCCAACCAAAATCCCAACAATATTAGCATCCTTAGACCTCTCAACCAGGTAGTATCTGCATGGTCATCACGTGAACTTGGTAACTTTTGAAAGACTCAAGGAGGTATACCCAAATGACTGGTTTGTTTATGTTGAGATACATACCTACGCTTAAGAATCCTCCTTTGTTGTGACAAGTCTGTCATCACTTGGTTTTCTGTTGCATCATATCTGACGGAGAGAGAGAGAGAGAGAGAGAGAGATTCACAGTACGATAACAAAAAT
>NC_029793.2:435411-440131 GCF_000816755.2 Arachis ipaensis | reverse complement strand
ACTTATTAGTAGACAAGAAGTCAAGCTGGATTCAAATTTTATGCAAGCTAGATGCGTGATAGGGTAAGTTATTTACCTATTTCACAGACATTGAACGTGAGCACAATATTTGCAAAAGCTGAATTATCAATTCCAATCCAAAAGAGCAAGTAGTCATCTATGCTTTGTCCATCAGGTAGTTTCCAAATCAATCCTCCCATGCTATATGTAGTCCCACTAGCCCCACTGATTGTAGAGGTATTACTACAATCACTAGCTGGTTCCAAGACCCCATTTATTTTTGTAATATCTTTTGATGGAAGCATAAAAGAAGATGGAACATCTGCAAAGTGAACTTTTAAAATTGATGATTCTTCCAGTGACTGTCTTATCTGTTGTATTGAATGTGCATATTCAAGCCCATATAGAACCTGTAATTCAAATGGGACAAAATGGTTAAATGCATATGTATAAATGTCTGAAAGTTATTCTGGAAGAAATTATACTGGAAGTCCAACTTATAAATGATCATATATCATTGGAGCAAGTTTACATCTATTTCATTTTCCATACATTACAAATCAGTTATTCTCTCTCTTTTTCTTTTCTTATTTATTTACTTTTTTTAGTGAAAGAAACCATAAATGTTAAACAATTACTTATACCAAGACAGGCTTGCTATTGGTCATGGCATATTTTGAAATACTTTCAGCACAATCAGCTGTGGAAATGGAAGCCTTTCCATAAACAAAATATGCTGGTAAAGTTGTTGTCCTGCAGAAAAAAGTAGGAATTAAATGGAAGCACACAAGTAGAATCTCAATCTTTATAGCAGCATGAAGAATTAAATTATGAAACCCCTTGCTATAGTGACCATAAGTACTCAAGAAACATTTTGAATCAGAGAAACATAGCAACTGGGAATTATGCATTTGGCATAACACTCTGTATATCAGATTAGATGACTTGGATGTATCATAAAAAATGGTTTTAAACTTGTAATCATATCAGATTCATCACTACAATTAAAGATGAAAAAATATAAAGGATTCATGTAACATGCCCAATTCTTTTTCCTTTCAAAAAGCCTGTTTTAGAAGTACTCACGGACTAAAACATGTATGTCCATAATGTATGACAACATCAGCGTTGATGTGTGATGCTCCGACTTCATCAACACAACAGCTGCCATAGGTGGTATCTGCCATCACAAACAGTCCAATGTTTGTCTCATTCCAATTTCCTGTGACACTAGGTTGGGTCAACGATTGTAGTCTCTTGCGTAGAGCCGCGACCACTTTTGTTGAATCTTTTAGGAGATGATCTGGAAACTAAAGTTTATAAAGGACTGTTAGTCAGTTACACATAAAACTTCAAATTCTGTTGATGGGGAGCGGGTTAGTTTTCATAAATAGCCGAAGACCAAACAGACATGGAAAACTACATAGTAACTTTTGAATTTTATAGCTACTCAAATAATTGTGCTATTTTCCAGTTTCTCAGTTGTGGAGTCTAAACTCTAAAAGTATAAAAGAAACTCAAAGGAAGTGAAAAAGTCAGGAAGAGAATCTTACTTGTAAAGCAACTCTGGTGAAGTTGTGAATGTGAATGAAGTTGGCAGTGGCAGCAATATCATACTTGGATTCAAAATCCATGGCTTACACACCAAAACAACCCAAATAACAAGCTCTTACCTTTCCTGCTCTGCAACAGAATTAATAATTGAGGCACTAACCGCTACAAAATATGCCAAAAAGCAACTCTTTTAGGTTTTGTGTTGGATTTGTGGAAATTCGTGTAGTGAATGAATGAGCTGATTTTGTTAGCTCTATAACCATAGCTATCAGAACCGAACTGGTAATTGCCTCGGTCAATCAGGTCATTGGTTCAACTAGTGGATTACTGATTCACCCACTTGACCCGATCATAATTAAATAAAAATATAAAATTATAAAAATAAAATTAAAATCAAAAGTTCAAACTTAAAATGCATGTCTTCACAAACATTAATAATAATCAAGTATCAATTTTTAGACATAACTAATAATGCAAAAAGAGATAATAAACTAGTCACTAGTACAAAATACTTTCTCAATTTAAATGAACAAGAGAGAGAGCAAAAAATAACACAATCAGTAAATCAAATTCAAGGGGTGATCTCAAAGTCGGTATCTATATCTTCCTAGGACAAATTTGAAGCTTGACCAACATTTCCTTCATTTTGATTTGCATCTATATCTACATTTGTCTATTTTTCACAAATCAATACCAAGAATAATTCATAATAGCAACTGAGTTGTGATAAAAACATCTTTAAAATTCTAGCAAAACAAAAAAAAAAGAGCATGGGAACAACAATTTAACTGAACAGGGAACATGAACCTCATGTTCAACAACAAATTCAACAATGATAATTTTTAGCAACAAAAGATTTAGCTCAAAAGATGATTTACAGATATACACAGCAACAAAAAATTTTGCTAAGTGATTATTTCAGCAAGACAACAACAGATTCAAACTCCGGTGATGATAATCAGTAACAAATTCAATCCTGATGATTTTCAGCAACAAAAGAATTAGTTCAGTGATATTTTCAGCAACAAATTCAACTCTTAGCAACAAAATCAAGGTGCAGTGATGAATTACAGCAACAAAAAATTTAGCTAGGTGATTTTTTCAACAAGCCAGCAACAGATTCAAGGTTATAGTCAGTAAACAATTCAGCTCAGTGAGGATTTTCAGCAACAAAAAAAAATTAGCTAATTAATATTTTCGGCAACAAATTCAACTTTCAGCAACAAAATCAAGGTGCAGAGATGAATTACAGAACAAAATTGAGCAAGAAAGAACATGGAGTTTGTTGTAACTCACCAAATCGGGGACCAGCTGCTGACGTCGAGGAGGAAGCTGATCGCGAGACTCGAAGCAAGAAGACGACAACGACGACCAGCCCCGGAACGTGCTGCTTCTTCCACCGGCGAAGCACGCGACTGAGTGCCCCAGGACCTGCTGCTTCTGCCGCCGGCGACGACGAGAGCAGGGAAGGCGCGCGCTGACTGCGAGATGGTGACGAGACAGAGCGACGACGAGCTTGAGCGCGAGACCGGAGACGAGAGAGCTTGAGTGCGAGAGCGACAGTGAGAGCGTGACGAGAGGAAGAGGAAAGAGACGTTCACTAAGCAGATTAGGGTTTTGGCTTTCCTTTTACTAGAACGACGTCGAGGGCAACTGCTTCTTCGAGGGCAAAG
The DNA here is from genome assembly GCF_000816755.2 of Arachis ipaensis. Classification (NCBI taxonomy): domain Eukaryota; kingdom Viridiplantae; phylum Streptophyta; class Magnoliopsida; order Fabales; family Fabaceae; genus Arachis; species Arachis ipaensis. Next base: position 436,904 of record NC_029793.2, on the reverse strand, counting down.
GAGGTGGTGGTAGACCGGCTGTGGTGGTAGACCCGAAAAGAAGGGATGAGAAATATTGGGTCGGGTTTGATGGGCCCATTTCATATTGATTAGGCATCATGGGCTTTTAAATCCCTGTTGCTACAATGGGCCGTATAAACCAAAGCCCAAATCTACTGAACATAAAAAATTCACAAGGTTCCCAAAATTTTCTTTAGTTTTGACTTTTATAAGATAATCTTCATACCAATTTTGACTTACCTACTCATCTTTGAAGCAGGCAAGTCTCTTAGCTAATCAATTTTTTTTTCGGCTGCTTTTTTTAATGTGATTTATTAGTTCATTCTACTAATTACTAAGTGACACGTAATCATGCATATTCATGCTATGCTATAATATTAGGAACTTAATAAAAACTAGAATAATTGACTTAATTCTGAGAATAACAGATATACCCAAAATAAGCACCTATAAGCCTTGTACCTAATAAAATCAGAAATTAGATCACAACTTGTCAAGTGGAATCATAATTATTAATTAACATCCATTAGCTTAAAAGAATACTCTACTGTTAAAAAAAAGAGTAAATAACCAAAAGAAATTTTCATCCCAAAAAGAAAAGAAAAGCAAGGAAGCTAGGAACTGTAAAACAGATGATACAAGTAAAAAAAATATTAAACAACAAAAAATAAGGAAAAGAAAATTGAAGTAATTGAAAATTATTAGATGGTGGTGGATAAATAATGACGGAGCATGGGCAAATAATTCTTCGTCGTTGGCAGAGAAGAGAGAAGAAAGAAGAATCCAAAACGCTATCGCCTTCGCCAATCGCCACTTCAGAAAAGGAGGCTATCAGTTTCAGCAAACAAGGGAACACATATACCAAAACAAAAAAAGGTTCAATTCTTTTTCTTCTCTCTCTCTCTCTCTTCACTCTTGCTTTGATTCTACCTCTACTTATCTACCTCATCGTTGATCGTTCTTTTTAATATTAGTTTTACCTTTTGCCTTCGTAGTTTTCAGTATCGCTCTCCGGATTTTCGCTACCTGAAAGGAATTCGGGTTCGACTTCTCCATTTCCCCCCGAATTCTTCACAGCTGAGCTGATCTCACTAGGGTTTTTGAGGGGTCTTTAAGACACTGCACGCATATGGGGTATGTTTCTGAATCCAATCCTATCCACTGAAATTTAGCTCCTTCTATTTCTAACTTTTTAGCATATTTGCGATTTATTCTTTTATCGGTATCGATAATTTCGCTTTTTGGACCGATAAGTCATAATCATGTATGGTGATAGTTTGGGACTTAGGATAATATTGAAATTAACGATTTTGAGCTTTCTTTCTTTCTTTCTTTTTCCCAGTGATTTGTATTTGTTTCATACTAAATTGTTTTCTGCAAAAATTGATAAAAAGGAATAACTAGGACTGAGCTCAGCATTACTATATCCGTGAGGTTGCATAGGAGGAGCGCTTCATATTCCTTTTCTTTACCCCAATAGATTCGATCATTAT
>NC_029793.2:428908-435371 GCF_000816755.2 Arachis ipaensis | reverse complement strand
ACTTTGAGCTACTTTCTGCTAGTGTTGTGACAACGAAACTACTTTGTGTCATTTGTTGAAATTTAGAAATCATAGTTTTCTGCTGGAGTGGAGTGAGGAATACATCAAAAGGGTCCATGGCTGATTCATTTAATTATTGCATAGCAATTGATGTTACGAGTGGAAAATATTGTTACTTCATTTTTGTTTGCTTGGATATATCCGTAGTTTGTGTTGCTTATCTGTCGGGGAGAAATTGTGTGATAACCAATTAATCATGTAACAAAAACTTACAGCTGAAGTGTGCGTCAATCTATTTGTTGGTACTGATTTGTTGTATATGAATCCACGGTTGCTGGTTTAACAATCATATGATTATATTGTGATGCATAATCGAATTTAATGCGATTGTAACAGAGCAGTGCTTGTCTTGGACGATATAAGCAGCCCACATTAATCAGTTCTGTGGATGTGCCACCAAAAGGATTGACAAAGCAAGGTAAGCCGGTGAAGAAACCTAGCACATCAGAAGATTTCTGGACCACCAGCACGTATGATATGGACAACAGTGCTGTTCAGTCACAAGGAAGCATCTCATCAACCAGTGTAACAAACCAAGCTGCAGATCCTGGCAACCCTGCTGATTTTGTGAATCATGGTATCTTCTATTTTTAAACTGTGTATTTGGATAATTAACAGAAAACTTTTTTTGGATTAAATATGAATTTGAAATTTAAGACGAATAATATGACTTTCGACAATAAAAATTAAAGCATCTCTGGGTTGATTGATTGGCCTTCTTTACAACAAGACATAATTTTAGGGGTGATTCTCTCTTTATGGGGGCTATAATGATGGTAATATAAAACTGATGTCTCTGTAAGTAGCTACTGCATACTTCTCACTTTTTTGTTATATTTTGCTGATACTCCTTGGTGTTGCCAAGTTGTATCTGCTCCATCTTGAAGCTAATATATGAGCCATTTTGAGTACCAGGGCTCATGGTGATTCAATTGAGCTTTTTCCTTGTTCTGACTTTATTGAGATGCCTTGGTTGCTTTCTTTTTGGGGATTTTATTGTTAGATAACACATTTTTTACTTAATTTTGTAGTAATTTCTCAGATTTCTGGTTCTATGCATGTTCTCTATGCAATTCTTTTGGGTAATCCAATCTTCTATCTGGTATAGATGGGTCGTCTTTGCATCTGCAACTGGTCTTCATGGATATTTTGGCCAGTTTTTCATTGGGTTTCTGTCATTTTGATTTTCCATCTCCCTAGTCCCTATATTAAGTTGTAGTACATCGGATTTTGAAAGATGTGGGAGCTGTGATTCTCAAATTGGCTAAGAAGGGAAAGAAAAAGAAATTAATATGAGAAATATTTTGGCAGGTCTTATTCTCTGGAATCAGACTCGACAACGTTGGATTGGAAATAAGAAATCTGAGAACCAAGCACAACAATTGCGAGAACCCAAATTGAGGTAAATTATCTTGTTTGATTAGTTTTTGTCCAAGGCTTGTTTTCTTCTTATCTTGGTTCTTTAGACTGAAAACTAGTAGAGTTTGATCAACTGATCAATACATTTCCATCTGTTGCTGATGAGAATATCCATTCATGGGTTACAGTTGGAATGCAACGTATGAAAGTTTATTGGGGAGTAACAAGCCATTCCCCCAGCCTATCCCTCTTGCGGTAAGCATTTAGTTCCTGGTCATCACAAAGTTGAAGCGAAAAATGGTTATATGATCATGTCCGGATGAAAAACATGTTATCTGATTATTTGTTTATATTAAAAAAATGTTGTTAGGAAATGGTAGATTTTCTTGTGGACATTTGGGAACAAGAGGGCCTCTATGACTGATCCCTACAAGGTTGATGAAGGATTGCTATTTGCTTAGATACCGGAAATAATTTTAGTTCTTGCTTCTCTGGTAAGAGGAAGAAGATTGGGCATACTGCACTTTGTATATCATTTATAACGTTATCTGTCACTTGACAATGAAGGAAAAGTTTCTCTCGGCAGGCCTAGCCTTGACATAATTGTATTATAATTTTATTTTATTTTATTGATGGCCCTTTCTCTCTAGAAGCTAGTTTTGCCAAATTTTATTTTATTTTTCTTGATTAATGATGAAACTTGGGATTTCACGTATGTTTGGGTATGATCATTCATTTCAATCATGCTTAGAGAAGTACTACAACAAAGCCTTGTCGGGTTATTATCGATTATTTATTCAATGGGAAAATACCGCCTTCTTTTTTTCGCTTATATTTAATACCTTCTTGAAATATATTATTGGCTAAGCGGCAAAATAATCGCACGTTAGTAGTTGTTTGGTTCAACCAAAATTATGGTTCAAATGTGTTAGTTAAACGTAGGAGCACGTATAATGAAATGATTTAAGGCTATAAGATGATTCTAACATTGATTGGAGATAGCAGTTACAAGTGTTGAGAAGGAGAGGAAGTATTAGAACTTGTATTTAAATACGTATAGTAAAAGTGTTTGTCCCAATTGATAATAAAGGTTGGGTTTGTCCACATGAGAGGTGGAGTGTACTGTTTGCAAAGTTTACAAGGAAGGGACCCACTAAGGTAGACAGCGGCCTCGTTGTGAGAGATATGAATGAGACTCGATCTACTTACTATCAGTAGGTGGTGGGGAAATGGACTGGACAATGAGAAGATCAGTGACAATCTCAGATCTGAAAAGTGTACGGCTCAGATGACGTTGCCGTAATGATATAAACAGTTACGTTCCTCTGCACTCTCTTTTCTCTCCTAATCCAAGCTAACGTCTTATCATTGCCCATTTCTATTTGCCCGTACATCCCCCCATGCATGCGCATCTTGCATCTCACCAAAATAGTAATCAACTCTCCAAGGTGAAAACCACAGTCACACTGGCCCCCTCTCCCTCTTTTGCTACATTCTCCAAATTCAAAAATAGTATACATCTCATAACATCATATTGTAATGCAATTTCTCTAATTATATTTAAAATTAACATTTAGCCAAAAACCTACAAAATAAAAGACTAAAAGAGTGCTGCTGATGCATGTCCTTCCCATGTGCTGATAAAGAGAAATTAGGTAAGTTACGTTGATGCGGGTAAAAGTTGAAGTTAAAAACTGCAAATGGATTCAATTTTTTCGGCTTGGCGTTATGGCGTAGAGTAAGCTAACTTTGAAGGCTTAATCTGCTGAAAAGCCTTCCTGTGTCAGCGCAGATCAACAGTGAATCTCATCACCATGTTACATCTAGAAGCACATTTTCTATTACTATCAAACTATTCTCATATTTAACTAAGCACATGCAAATTGCTTGTTGCATCATTCATTTTTATTTATTTGGATCTAAATCACCATTCTCTTCTTCATGCACTTAATTAATGATCCACTGACACATTATATCATATATGATTGATTATATTTCTGTGGATCGTGCTTTAAATTGACTGTTCCTTTTTTAATTTTATTTTTGTTTAAAAATTAATTAAATGATATCTTATGTTTCATAAATATTTATTGGAAAAAATTATTAGTGCAGTGAAGGGAATAAAAGTCAAAGATGAGAATTAGAAATCTTCTAAAACAAGGATATAGATATGCAATTATAGAGAAAGATGAATTATTATGGAAGTTATACATTTAGCTACAGAGTGCAGAATTTTGCTAACAAAGTACAGTACTATAAAATGGTAAAATGTTGGGCTTCATTTGACCGGAGCAAAGCAAAAATGAAAAGAGGGTTTGTAAGCATTGAATGCAGCAATTAATTAAGCAAAGGGAAAGTTAAAGATGGGCAATGGCTGAGATTCCCAAGGAAATAGGGATGGTTGGGATCACATACCCTGGTTTGGTGTGTCCCTAGTCAGAACTCAGAACCACTACTATTCACCAACAATCCAAAGTCAGATTCACCAATTCCCCAAAATGAAAGCAAAGAAAAGAAAATAGCACATATTTCACTGTGTGTGTGGAATTCCATTTTTATTGGTTTGACAAGCTATGAAGGCAGATCATTGTCTCTCTCACAGGAAACATCTCTCCTAATACTAGTAAGCCCCTCCCCAAAATTATTATTATTTTCAACCAAAGGAATCACTTTCTATTCCTTTCTCAAACACATACATACATTCACAAATTAAAATACACACACACTATACTCCTTCCACTGTGACTTACATCACTCACTCACTCACTCACTCCAAACCAAATCCCTCAGTCTTCCCTTCAATTCCCTTCCATAATACATGGCTCCACATGGATTCAAACTTGCAATATTCTTCACTGTGGCTTTCATTCTTTCCCTCACTCTTCTACTTCCCATATCAGGTAAAAAACCTCCCTCAAAGCCAGCTACCCATATATGGAATGTAACTAGCTAGCCTTTGATTTGATGATTATGTATATTAGTGCATGCGTCTCTACATTGATTCAGGTGATGCAGGAGGTAGATCATTGTTGGGAGGGGAGGAAAGCAATAATAAGGCGGTGATAGGGTCAAGGCCTCCGGCATGTGTAGACAAGTGCATGAAGTGCAGGCCATGCATGGCTACGGTCATCGTTCCCAACCACAGAAGGAGTAAGGGTCTCTTCAAACACGACGATAAGGATGACAGCTATTACCTCCTTTCATGGCGATGCACATGCGGCAATAAGCTCTTTCACCCTTAATAATCCCCATTTCCTGCACCTTCATTCTATATAATATACATATGACTAGTGCTTTGCTTACGCACACTTCATCCATCTCTCTATTCGTTAGCTTTCTCATGTCTTGTGTGTGTGTATATGAATATCATGACCATATAATCAATTAAATTAATGTGATGATGATTTTGATTAGTCAACTAATTGCACCACTTTGTTACTCATGCTGCGCTACTTAGTTTTCTGTATCTTGATTCCAGCTAGCTGATTCAGCTAGTCTCCTTTCCACACTCGCATGCATGCATGTTGCATCACTGTTTCAAGTCTAGATTAGATGTAATTTGGGAGGTTTATTTGATTTAATTGTATTTGAGACTAATGATTTAATTTACATATCGAGAATAGAGTTTGATCCAATTCCGAGTGAGTCCATACTTAATGATGCAGTGATACCTCTTATGCCACTATCTATTGTCAGAATCCAGAAATTTCTCAGGTGTTATGAGTATATGAGGTTTTTTTTTCCTGATCCATTAAGCAGTTTTTATTTTAAATTTATTGTTATTTTTAATTTATATTTAAAAATTAATAAAATAAAAATTAATCTCAAATATCATTAAAATAGAATAAAAAATAATACAGGACAAGGATACTTATTTAATCCAAAAGAACACGCAAAAAATTTTTCGTCTGAATCATCTTTTTTCTTTTCACTTTTTACTTGATATTGGGCTAGATGGATAGCTAATGGAGGCCCAATTATAAACTTGGGTTCGGTGAACCCATTTAGTGGAGTCTCACGTGTCGATTTTGATCCATGCATGAACCACATTTGGTATTTAGGATTTCGAAAACTATATGAACCAAAGAGGTTTTTCTCTCTCACATTAACTTACCTGTCCAACAACTACACACAGATCTCTCTTTTACCGTCCAAGTTCTCTCCGTCTCTGTTCTCATCTAAGGCTCTGCAACTTCTCAGACTAAAAGTGACACAGTAATGCATTGAGTTGCTGATGTTGCGATCCAAAGAGGGACTTGGTTTGTTGAAGGTGAGCCCAGTTTTCAGTGATGAGATCGTAGATCCAAAGAGGGACTTGGTTTGTTGAAGATGAGCCCAGTTTTCAGTGATGAGATCGTAGGAACCCATTTCAAAAACGTTATCAGTGGTTAGAATGTGTATGAGAGTTTAAATGCCATGCATATAAGCTTCTTTAGCTTTGTAGATCAAGTAGGTACCCTTAAAATTGGTCTCAGCCTTGCACTTGACTCAACGTCAGAAATTGTTTAAGAAAATAGTGGTGGAGCACGAATTGTCTTTGAACAATTACAGAAATATAAAAAAAAACATTCATTTAATAGAAAAAAAATATCTTAATGCTTAACAAAAGAAATATTCAGTTATATTTTAGCAAAAATAATTAGATATCTATAAAATTAAAAAAAATTATGAAATTCTTAAAGAAATAGAGACATTCATATTTACAATACAAAAAAATTAGAAAAATATATAAAAGAACATCCATTCGGTATGAAAAAGAAACATTCCGATACTTAGTAGAAGAAATATCCATATATATTAACTTTTTTTTTTTAAGATGAGTTTTGAGATCCAATTCATTAAAAAGTTGGCAGGAGTTGGCTGAACCCTCTTAGTTTCTAACAGAATTGCTTATGATTTTCTAGATCTAGTTGTTTATGGACAGTCAAAAGTCTCTTTCTTATTAGTGAATAGTTTAGTACGAACTTTTATTTGTTTATGTATTGTCTGGCCTTTGAAACTGTAAGGATCGGAATGATATTTTTGGTTTGGTGAAAAAACATTC
>NC_029793.2:421335-428795 GCF_000816755.2 Arachis ipaensis | reverse complement strand
TGTCACTTCTCTCAGGAGCTACCAATTCCTATCAATGAATATACCACTCACCTTTTTTTCTCTTAGACAGTACTGCTCCAACACATGAACACAAGGATTTATACGATGTCACCTGGAACTGTCACATGACATGGGAACTAAAATATCATATTTATTTTTGGTAATTAAAAGCATCGTTATGGGGTTGACGTGGGTAACTCACCATGTTGCTCTTGAGATATTTATTTTACTTGCTAGTGCCACGCCTCTGTCTCTGTCGCGTTATTTTTCTCCAGATGCTTCTTTTGTCCTCTAATTTTTGTTTTGTTCTGTTCTTGTGATCTTATCTTTTCTTTCATTACTCATCGTTATCATAATCATAACTCGGCTCCAGTGTAATAATGTTGAAGTGTGTCCATCAATACTCAATCCCAACACAATGAATTGTTATTGTGTTACTTTATTCATCAATGCAGAATTATGAACAATACAAACTAGAGAATCATGGATTTATTATCATTGAGTCTGAGTTGATCGTGCATTCACGCTTAGTGAGTAGTGACAAGACAACAATATATAAGATATAAAAATATCGCATGTGTCTGTTTCCACTTTGCCACTCCAGTGTAGCTGTGGAATGTTGCAATCATAAGCAAATGCCGTATACAAACAAAATATGGTGTATGCTACGGTACCTATATACACTTGCCTAATTTATTAAAAAAAGATAAAAATTTAAAAAATATAAAAGTATACAATTTTTTAATATTTAAAACTTACTATAAAAAACAACTTCGGCAATTTCGGCACCAAAATATATGCAGTTAATTGAGCATAGCCAAGCAGGCTTTGCCGCATGGTTATTCACTATTGGAAAGAATAGAATGATGATGTTGACTCCATTTCTGTCACATGCAACAACAATTCTTGGCCGTAGAATTCAGCAGCCTACAAACAAAACACACTACACGGGAACAGGGTCCCAACAACTTGCCCTCAACGTGTTCTTCTCTTACAGGCTTGTGATCTCCAACTAGTATTGTCCTATGCTAATAATATATATGCTGCATCATTCTGCTATTGTAGTGCTTCATTTCTGTCACTCACTTCCACTCTTCTCACTTATTTCAGTACCTACCATTCCACACTGCCTAACAGATCTTATTATATACCTTGAACTACTTCTTTCTCTCATTGTCTTCTGTGTTTGTTTCTCTAAACAGCAAAACAATGTTACTAAGAAGCTCCTCCGCACCAATACCAACCTCGTTCATACCCCATTCTAGGGAACCATCCTCCCCTGAAGCAGAAAGGGTTCTTCAATTTTCTAGAACAAGATCGTTTGCCAGTCCAAGACAAAACTTGCCTGACTCATCAGATCATCAAAGCCCAACAAAGCACGACAACAAGAGTTGCATACCACGTAGTAACGTGCTCAAGAGTCAGCATGGTACCAAGATCAAAGAAAGTGACCAAGTGATTCACACAACAAAAGGGAAACCTTCAATCAGAGAACTCTTCTCAGTCTCAGGTTTAGATAGGCAAGTCCTAGTAGAATATGATGAAGATGGTGGTGAAGAGAAGAAGAGAGGTAATAGGGGATTGCAGACTTTAGTTGTTGGTGGTGGGATGGGGAGTGATGGTGGCAAGATATGTGGTGGCAGTGGAAGTGGCTGGGAATCAGATAAGACTGATGCTTATTACCAAACCATGATTCAAGCTAACCCCAACAATGCGCTTCTGCTTGGAAATTATGCTAAGTTCTTAAAAGAGGTAAAGCTTGTTTTTGAAACTTATCAATACATGGAAGATCTAAGAAAACTATTGTGCTCTGTCTATGAATGGTTCACTGATATTCAATTTGCAAATATAGGTTCGTAGAGATTATCCTAAAGCCGAGGAGTATCTTGAAAGAGCCATTTTGGCTAATCCTGGTGATGCAACTGTTTTGTCACTCTATGCCGATTTAATTTGGCAAATAGAGAAGGATGCTGATCGTGCTGAGGGCTATTTTGATCAAGCTGTTAAAAGCGCCCCTGATGATTGGTAAGATATATAATATATATTCATGGATCATGGTTTTTCTTCTAATTCCTCAGATCAAGATTTGGTTTTTGTTTCTTTTGTTAGCAAAGTGTTAGATATTATATAGTTTTCATTTTTATGCTGATATTTCTTATATGTTGATGAATCTGATGTGTAAACGTTAAGTTTTTCAGCTATGTCCTGGCTTCTTATGCTAAATTCCTTTGGGACGCTGAAGAGGAGGAAGGTAAAGACCACCAACATCAAACTGATCACAGCAATGTCTTTCACGGAGCTAATGGCCAGCCTCATTTTAATGCATACCTCTCTGTCTCTGAGTGATGTTCCTGTTATACTATGTAGTACCTAAGTGGGGTTGACTTTGCTGAGATGAGTGTCTGGTTGTAAATACCTTATGGCATAAATAAGAGAAGGCAACTTTTTATGTGTATGTGACAATGAGGCTTGCACTGTTGTAATTTGTATCCTTTGGTAATATGAAATTTTGGTAGATGCTAAGGAATAAAGAACAGCCCATGGCGAATGTTCTTTTGATCAAGAACATCCATTGGTCTGATTCTATGAAAACAAGTGATAAAACTAAAGAAAGGGAAACAAAGAAACATAATAGTCAACAAGATAATCTTCTAATATAGGTGACAGGTTTTAATAATGGCATAAACCAACGGCTCCAAATGTATTAGGTGCTTGTTTAATGAATAATAGTCCTCCATAATTTCCTTTTTATCATTGTTAGTATTATTTCACATGTCAGGCTCATTGATAAAATGATAAGGTGAGGTGACATCTTGTTTGAGACTGAGTCCTTTTCAGAATGTCTATTCTCACCATTTGGCATGGACGTGATGAGAAATAGTATCATTCACAATTCATTATTCAGCTACAATTTGTTCAATGCCGGCAATCTATGCTGATTCCAACACTACTCTCTGATTTTGTCTCTTTCCATTTGTGATCTTTTAGTGTATCTGCACCTTCATTATTCATTTTCCTTCTTTTTCTGGCATATATGATATTGTTTTCTTTCTGACCACACAAAACACTAATAGTACAGAACAAAGCAGAACAACGTTTGTAACTAACAAGACTGAGATTTGTGTTTCTGTCTCAAATAAATTTCTCATCCGAAGCAGGAAATAAGCAACACAATAGTCTATATACAACAAAATGCATTCTAGTTTAACAAAATTGATGGCTTTGGCAATCCAAGCTACAATATAATAACATTGTCATCATAAAAGATGTTACCCATGCTAATTTTACTAGGCCAAAAGTAACAAGCAAAAGTGCAAGTTGAATATGATGGTGTTACCAAAAAAGAAAAGAAAAGTATATCTATTCATCTCATCTTTATCATCATCTTGGTCCAGATAATTGAACACAAGAAAGTGGCACGTTACTATAGAAGCTTCCCTGTCCTGAAGAAGAAGCTTCTCCACTACTCATTTTCAGGAAGGCTGTGAAAGAACTAGACTGAGATAACGGTGGATCAGGTACAGGGGAGAGACCTTCAAGCATTTGAACTACCTTTGTCATGGAAGGTCTCAAACTGACATCATCTTGTATACACCATAGAGCAACTTTGAGAGCAATCATAGCCCTTTCATCCTTATCATCAATGTCTATCCTTTTGTCAATAACTTCTCTCAGTCTCCCTTCCTCCATCATTCTGAAGACATAAGAAGGAAAATGCACTTTCTCTGGGCCTTCCCACTGATCATAGTTCTTCCTTCCTCCAATAATCTCCAGCAAGACCATGCCATAGCTGAACACATCACTCTTCTCAGAAATTGCATAGTTAGTGATCCATTCTGGTGCTAGATACCCTCTTGTGCCCCTTAGAGTTGTAACCACATGGCTTTGTTCGCGGTTCATTAGCTTAGCCAGTCCGAAATCTGAAACTTTAGCAGTGAAATTATCATCAAGAAGAACATTCTGCGGCTTAATATCACAATGGACAATCTTCACCTCACACTCCTCATGAAGATAGGCCAATCCCTTGGCTGTGCCTATTGCAATGTTGAACCTTGTATCCCAAGTCAACAAGAAAGTGTTTTCACTGTTCTTGAAGATCCATTTGTCCAGAGATCCCCTCCCCATGTATTCATAGACGAGAAGGCGATGAGAACCCTCAGCGCAGAAGCCTTTAAGCTTGACCAGATGAACATGATGAATGCTTCCAATTATAGACACTTCAGCCTTGAACTCTTTTGTCCCTTGTCCAAGACCTTCCAATTTTTTCACGGCCAACTGAGTTCCATCTTCAAGCACACCAAGATACACAGAGCCAAAACCTCCTTCACCAATTTTCGTGGAGAAGTTCTTTGTCACCGTAGAGAGAGCACCATAAGTAAACCGAGTAGGCATTCCGGAGAGACCATCCAAGAAATCATCCTCCTCCAATGTGTCTTGTTCATGCTTAACAAGATTCATCTTCTTGTTATAGTACCAGAACCCTGCCACAAGACTAACAATGACCAGAACTGTGAAGACTACTATGGCAACAATTAGCAGTATCCCATTCTTTTGCTTTTTGTGGTCATTTCCGTCATCAATGGCCACCTTCATATATGAAGTAAAACCGCCGGGACCCCCCTTGAATCGTTGGAAGCTTCCGGTCTGATCAAAATGAAAGCATCTCCCGGTGGTGTTTTCAAAGAAAAGCACAAGGCAAGAGCAGTTTCCCAAACAAGCTTCTTTGCAGGCATTCAGGTTTGATTTTGAAACCGGTGCAACATAATCAAGTGCAAAATAGTCAAGCTTCTCACCAACATATAGAAGTTCCGTAGAAGTCCTAGAACAAGTTGAGATATTAGGTGGCTTGCAGTTAAAGCGAGATTTGAGAAGTGCAGGGCATTCACACCAGTTCTCAAAGAAACAAACATTGTAAGGATCAAAAATGAGTCAGGATCTGAATGGTCAGAGAAAACAGTTCTCCCCAGCAAATCCCCGTTCTTGTCATAGAAATTCCATGAATTGGACACCAGAGAAGCAGAATGAATCTTGCCACTGAAATTCTTTTGGCTTGACCAGTATTGTTGCGGGGGCTCAAATCCTGCATAGAGAACCAAATCACCTGCCTTATAAGCAAGAAAATGGAACAAGTTGTTGCGGTTGGGAAAGGTTTTTAGTGTCATTCCTTCCACAAAGGCTTGACCAGGCAAAAGAGTATCAGTGGGATGGTCAAAACTCTGCCAAATGGATGTCCCATTTTCCCCAATCAACACCAAATTCCCTGAATCCTGCAACTCCATGGATCTTACTCTTTGTCCTGTTGTGTTTGTTGACCAAACCACACCGTTCCCACCCTCCAAATATGCATTCCCGCTATGTTCTAACACAAATCTATTAGAATTCCTAACAAGTAAGCCTCTGTTGGCAGTCCAAACCACTTTGTAGCTACTCAGGTGAAGGACTACTAGAACAAACAAGGAAACATCAAGGGTACCAAAGAATCCGAAGGCGAAAGCCGAGTTGTTGGATAGCAAGAACATTCCATTATAATCGTCCCAATCCAGCTTAGATGCACTGAAGCCAGGATATATCTTCTGAATGTGCTGTTCTTTACCCAAGCAGGTTGTGGACAGAAGCAGCACACACAAAAACAAGGCTCCACATCTCAACAGCCCCATGATTTGATCGCTGCAATAATCAACACTAGTTTTAATTTAATCACTACAACAATCCAGGAAACCATAGACACGTTACATTGGCTAGATAGATATGAGTACGAGTATGAGAGACTAAGACAAACCTTATTTTGCAGTAGCTGGCAGAAACGATGAAGCAGGCATGCTGTACCTTAAGACTATATAAAAAATGAGTAATAATTATGAAGAGTTGTTGTAGCAGGATGAAACCAAAGGGGATGAAGGAAGAAAGGTTTGTGGATCTTGACAGGTTATGGAAGTTGTAAGGAGGAGACCGAACAAGTTGTATATTGACTTGATATGTTTGTGAAGAAGAACGAGACTTCATGTGAGGTGATGGTCATCAAGATAGTAGGGTCGCTATAGTTGCATTACGGTGCTGGACTTTAATTTCCCTGCTTTTGAGGTAAAATCAAAGTAACTAACATTAACATGTCTCTTTCGGGTCTTATTAACTTCCTTTTAAAGTCCACTTATGTGTAGCAAATTCACTCATAACCATTGCTTCCTATGTACTAATTCGTGTTAGTATTGCAAGTGTGAGGAGTGTTGAAGTTAGTCCCACATCAAATAAAATAAGAAAGAGTGAAGAGTTTATAAGATGAGAGACCCATTAATTTACTATCTTAAAAGTTTTGAGTTAGATGTGTTGTTTTCCTAAGTCTATCGTTGAGAGCTCTCCATTCCAACAAATGAACAAATAAAATATAAACACAGTGAAAATCTGTTATATTATAATTTGAAGAAGCATGTGGTAAGTAAAAAATGGTTCGACTCTCCCCTCTCCCATTTAACCTTTGTGAAGAAATTTATACCTAGTTACCAATCTGGAAGAAAAGAAAAGTCTGAGTCAGACATTATATATGGGGTTCTCATCATGCTAGCTGTCACAATAGTTTCCTTTTTCCACCAACTATATTTATTATCAATTACTCCCATTCTCAATTACTACTACAGACTACGGACTACAGTATAGTACATTTTAGATTTTACACTGATACAATTACTATTTTATTTACTACACACAACTAACTCAAACAAGAAGGAAAGCAAATATCATTATTCATAAACGGAGTGGGGGGACGGGAAGTCAACGTTTGATATAAAGTCATAACCACTAAAGTTATGGACTAATGGTGACTTGAAGCCGCTCCTGTTGTCTTTTTAGTTTTTATCTCAGAAAAGAAGAAATCAAAATATTGGAATCCTTTATTGACTTGTTATTTTTAGCAATTGACTGGACATATTAGACAAATTAAAGTTGGTTAAGGTAGTGTGGAAACTTGGAAGATTCTGGCGAGAAGTAAAGTTAGGCAAAAGGTGGGAAGTGACACATGAATTCAGCGAGCACAAGCGCTGATTAATACACACATACGGTGAAGCATTAGTCATGGCTTATTTATTTGTATCCATTTATTTGTATCCATGAATGCGCCAGCGTGGAGTTCATGAAAACTTTTCAAATCTGCAAAAAGTAATGTGAAAACAGGTACTATAAATGTGAATAAGCTCCAAAAGGAGTTCAAGGTCAAACATTAGTGCAATTAGCCAATTACCATCGCTTGCTCTGCACACGCAAGCAAATATTCTTTTTCTGTTGGGCATTAAAACGGGCCTGGTACAAATTTGAAACTTTCTGCATATGTTTGGGTGTTTATGATCCAATTCAGCCCATATGCTTCTGGCCAGTTTTGATTCAAAAAGCCCATAACTATTGGGTGTATAGAAATCCATTCCTCTCAAGGGCAGTGCACACGTGACACGACTCTTCAGTATGACTTCACA
>NC_029793.2:418576-421314 GCF_000816755.2 Arachis ipaensis | reverse complement strand
AATCCATAAAATAAAGCATGTAACTTTGCTATCCCACATGGTTTAGCTAGAGGACTAGAAAATCATAACCCCCATCTTATATGGTCGAACTTTAACTTTTAATTAAATATTTTTATGATAAATATATTTAAGATGTTCATTAATAAGGTGCTTAAAATAAAAACAATTGATAACAAAAAAAAAAGAAAAAAGGAAATAAAAATTAATTTCCAAACCGATTAGTATACAATAGTACAGTTGAAAGTTAGAAGACATAGGGGGAGCGTTGGGCAGCGGTGAGGGTCATGGATCGGACCCGAAACTCAGATTTAAATCCAGTTAATTATAAACGGAACGTTATCCAGTAACTTTATACCTGTGAGCGACAGGTGGCGCTCTGTGTCTGAAGTCTCACTCAACCCCAAAGAGTCCTTTCCCATCCCCATGGTCCATGGATGGAGCGCCTCTACCGTATTCCCATGGACTTGGATTCCATTTACCTTAATTGACACTAATCACTAATCATGCCTCGGTATTAGCACCACTAACCTAACAAATTACTATAGTGGTTACTAGGAGTAGGAAGGCCACCATTGGCGGATCGCCGATGCATCTCCATGTCGCACGTGCCTATTTTAACTGGATAAAATGCTTCACATAGACGTACTTGTTGTTGTATCAATAAAATAAAGATAAGATATTTCGGATTTAGATTTTAAAATGGAAGTGGTGATAAGTCGTGTGAGTCGTGTGGGTTTAACGGACAAGTGGCAGCTTGAGGGTGGGTCATTGGTAGGTGAGTTTATCACATCCCACTTCCCCCCCAACTTAAATTCTCTGTGGAGGGTCGAGTTTGAGAGACTTGAGACAAAAGAGAAACAACACAGCACCAACGGTTTTCTTTCCCCTTCCGAGTCGGTGGAACTTCTTTTCAACAACATACTCATGGACACCAACAACAACGCTTCCAAGGAGTTGCAGGAGGAGGTTGTCTCCGTTGAGCTTCCAGCTCCCCCTTCTTGGAACAAGCTGGTCTCTTTCTTCTCCTTATCTTATTTCTTATCTTCTCTTATCTACGATATCTTATCTTATGTTATATGTTAATTACTTGTACAATTAAATTTACAGGATACCTTACCCTTGTTTATGTCTCCTACTGTATTTCTGTTACAATACCAATTTTCTTCTTCTGCTTCCTTTACTGCTCAATTCCTTTCTAGGGTTTTTGTATGGTTTCAGTTTCCCATTTTTCCACTTCCTTTGATGATTGTCTGGCTTCATTAGGTTTTTCAGCCCACTAAATGCAGTTTTTGGACACTGTTTCTGCAAAATTATTTCAATTTTATGCTCTTTGCATCATACAAGCTTCTTAGTCCTTAATCTGCATAGCGTGTTGCAATGGTGCAATCTTTCGCACCAAATCCTTAGTATGTTATGATTATCAGTTCTTCAACCGACTATTGTGGAATCTTTCAGGCTTTGGTTTATCGTTCGTGCATGTGAAATGCGTATCGGTATTAGGGATGATACAATTTAATGAATTGATAGCTTCTCTTTGTTTACTATCTGCTAACATTTTTTTATAGGACTTTGACTCTAGGTGATTTACAACTTGATATAACCAGCTAAAAACTGAAGGTTATGTTTATGCGGAAAGAATTTCTGCAATAAATGGTTGTTCTTCATTGGTGCTTGACTGTGAAAAGAGGGGGAGAACTTTGTTCATTGTAGTAGAAATGGAGTTCACTAGTAGGAAACTCTGGCTTACTCTGCAGTTTTTAGGGTTGGAAATATTCAAGGAATGAAAGAAAATTAGTTAGACTTTAGTCTTTAGGTGTGTTCGCAAGTTGGGAGGGAGGGAAAGGAAAGGGAAGGTTTTGGAGGGGGAGAGAAGGGAAGGAAGGGCCTAAGATAATCTTGTTCAGTGTTCTCTGAGTTTGAAATAAGAAAGAGAGGAATGGGGCTTTGGAGGTCTTATTATCTATTTTTGCGATTTTATGTTTTACTATACTATTAGGAATAGAAAAAGTAAATGCTAATAACTTGTAATACAATAGTTTATTAGGGATAAAAAGGTAATTTAAATTTTAATTTCATAAAACTCCCAATTTGAGGGAACTTGAAAATGAGGGGTTTGAAAGATTAACACAAACCTTCAAAACCCTTGCACTTTCTAATAATAAAACTTGTGAATAGGATTTAACCCTCTAAGCCTTTCTCTCTCGGTAATGCTAGGAAGACAAAAAATATAAATAAGGCAAGTTTGGGCTGTTTTGGCTGAATTTTTATTGTCTCCCTAACATTATTGTTCCCCTCCCCTCTAAAATCGTCCAAAACCAAACCCATACACACCTAACATTAAATTCTGTGCAAGTTATGAATGTATTTATGGATGTACCAAATGAACTATATGCTGTTAATATTTATGGTTGTTATATCTATTATATATGTTGCAAACAGGACTACCTTCCTTTGTCTATCTTGTCTTGAGTTGTTGCATTCTTTTCCTTTTTGTTTGCCTTGTTGAGTTTATAGTCACTGTATAGGGTGAAATTTGGAATAGCTGCAACGGAAGAACATTGTTTGAATAATTTGAGCTATGGATTTGATTTGCCATTTGCTGTTCTACCTCTGCCGAAGTTGCAGACTATTTGTAATAGAAATGAGCTAGTGGATTGGCATGATATGCAAACCAATATAATTTCACTAGGGGTTTTCACAGTTCTGTTCCAAAATGCTTAATGGTTTATTGATGATGT
>NC_029793.2:368695-418551 GCF_000816755.2 Arachis ipaensis | reverse complement strand
CCCCCCCCCACAACACACACACACACAAAAAAACACGCACACTTGCACACAGATACTTGTTTTTTAAACTATTGTATCTTAATGCTTAACGGTTTATTGACGAAGTGGGCCTTTGTGTTATTATCAATAGACTATTCTACAAGACTTTATTATCATGTAGCCTCCATTTCCTTTCTCTATGACCCACCTTACATTGCTGAGCTGTACAACAAATCTCGGTGGATTGCTTGTGTGCTGCTTGGAAACTGCTCTAATCCATTTTTTGTTCCATTGGACAGTACTTCCCTAAGAAAGTGGGCTCACCAAGAAAAAGCGAAATTGTATTCATTGCACCAACTGGGGAGGAGATCAGTTCTAGAAAACAATTGGAACAATACCTTAAGGCACATCCAGGCAACCCTGCAATCTCTGAGTTTGACTGGGGAACTGGTGAGACCCCCCGACGATCAGCAAGGATTAGCGAAAAGGTGAAATCAAGTCCACCTACAGACAGCGAGCCTGCAAAGAAAAGATCTAGAAAATCTTCAGGATCAAAGAAGGAGAACAAAGAAACTGAACCTGCTTCAGAGGAAGGCAAGGGGAAGGTAACTACTGAAGAACCCCAGGATCCAGAAGCTAAAGGAGAAAAGGAACTTGAGAATGGAGATGAGAATGAAAAAAATGAACAAACCAAGGATGCAGAGGTAGATAAGGAAGAGACTGGTCTGAACAATAAGAATGATGCAGAGAAGATTGGGAATAGTCATGCGGAAGGTGGAAATGTAACTGCTGACAAGCCTCCAGTTGAAGTAGGTCAAAACCAAGAAATGGTTACTGAAGCATCCCAAGAAAATGGTGCAACTGAGAATAAGCAGGATAAATCAGATGCTGTGATTCTTGATGCAAATGGCAGTGCCGAGAAAGAGGAGGATCCGATTGCTGTGCCACCTGCATCTGCTGAAGAGATCAATAATGCAAAGCAAGATATCGCGGTAACTGATGAAAGAAGTAACCCCGTTCAAGCCGAGGAGCAACTGAAGAAGGAGGGTGAGCTAGTTGACAATGGAAATGTTATTTGGAGCTGTGCACAGTGAAGCAACCATTCATATTCGCTGCTGAAATGTTGTGTATTATTTTGCCTTAGGCGACCGTGACTTCTGTGATACTGTCGAAGTTGTTTAGTTATTTTGTGACCTCAATGGATGACTGTAGTATTCTATATATGATTTGGTGGTAGCTATTTAGGAGAACTATCTTTAATCTTAGATTAGGACTTATTATTTTCCCTAGTTCATCCATGTAGATTATTGTAGACTCTAGTCTCTACTCTAGTCTCTACTTCGTTTTAGTAGTATGTAGATTATTGTAGACTCTTGTCTCGAAATCGTGTTAGTAGTCGGTTAAATTCTACATTGCTCCGTATTTCTGAAATTCTTGTAGGATTAAAGTCAATATTATTGTACCCTTTTACTCAAATCCTTCCTCAAGCCACGGTTACAAAACGTGAATTTTTTCATTACAAAACCTTAGGCAAGATTCCTTGCAAATTTAACAAATTTATTCGTTTTATCTTGTAAAAAATTACGAGTAAAAGGTTAATGAAGCTGCCTTTGGGGGCCAAAAAGTGAGGAGCATTTTTCATTCCCTGGTTGTGTGACTGTGACTCAAGGTTTCTGAACACACTTACCTATGATGACACGTAAGGTATTACCAATAACATATTTCACGTAACTCTATAGAGACAAGAGACAATGACATACATAGAGCAAGTGAAAACCATAAAACATGAAGTGCAAAAGATTACTTTAAGAATGAGGAAAAGGAAGAATCTATTCTTATCTGGGGAAAACAACCTCTGCCCCCAATCATCTTTGGTTTAAGGCCAAGAATCTCGTGTTTATGGCAATGCCTGCGGGAAAAGTTTTGAATCATCCCCAGGAGTTTTGTGGTTTTTCCCTATTCCTCGTTTCCCTTATTCAGTTATTATATAATACAAGGATCCACCTACATGTTTTTTCTACAATTGGAATCCCTTCATCTTTCTAAATATGATCACCAAGTTCTCTT
The DNA here is from genome assembly GCF_000816755.2 of Arachis ipaensis. Taxonomy (NCBI): domain Eukaryota; kingdom Viridiplantae; phylum Streptophyta; class Magnoliopsida; order Fabales; family Fabaceae; genus Arachis; species Arachis ipaensis. The sequence continues at coordinate 416,505 of NC_029793.2, read as the reverse complement.
CACCATTCTTTCTTTGGCTGCTACTCTTGTCATGTGTATTATTTTCCCATGGTAATGTATATCTCTTTCCAAAACATGCATTGTTATGTTGAATTTCTTAGCAAGTTTTGACAGTGTGTTAATTAATTTTGATGCAGCATTAGCGGATAAAGCATTTACAGGAACATACGGAGTGAACTACGGTAGGATAGCAGACAATCTGCCTCCCCCGGAGAGTGTAGTCACGCTGCTGAAAGCCGCCAAGATCAAGAACATAAGGATATATGATTCTGATCATCAAGTCCTCATGGCATTCAAAGGTTCCGGAATTGAAATCGTGGTTGGACTTCCCAATGAGTTCCTGAAAGACATGAGCGTGGCCGAGGATCGCGCCATGAGTTGGATCAAAGAAAATGTAGAGCCATTCATTCCGGGGACTAAAATCCGTGGAATAGCGGTGGGAAATGAAATCCTTGGAGGCACAGATATTGAGCTCTGGGAAGCTCTGCTTCCAGCAGCTAGAAATGTGTATAGTGCCCTTCAAAAGCTTGGTTTAGCCAAAGACATTCAAGTTTCAAGTCCACACTCAGAAGCAGTGTTTGCAAATTCATACCCTCCATCTTCTTGCACTTTCAAGGATGATGTGATGCCATATATGAGGCCTCTCTTGCAATTCTTCTCGCAGATTGGTTCCCCATTCTTCATAAATGCATACCCTTTCTTGGCCTACAAGAATGATCCTCAGCATATTGATATCAACTATGCTCTATTCCAAAAGAGCCCCGGAATTTATGATGCTAAGACAAAGCTGCACTATGATAACATGTTTGATGCTCAAGTTGATGCGGCTTATGCTGCTTTGGAGAAGGTTGGCTATACCAAGATGGAGGTCATTGTTTCTGAGACCGGCTGGGCTTCTCGTGGCGACGAGAACGAGGCTGGTGCAACGCTGAAGAATGCCAGGACTTACAACAAGAATTTGCGGAAGCGCCTGCTCAAGAAAAAGGGGACTCCTTATAGGCCAAAGATGGTGGTGAGGGCTTATATATTTGCTTTGTTCAACGAGAATTTGAAGCCTGGCCCAACCTCTGAGAGAAACTTTGGCTTGTTTAAGCCTGATGGAAGCATTGCATATGATATTGGCTTTACCGGACTCAAACCTTCTTCCGCAACTTCTTTACATAAGGTATATATGGATCTTCATCATCATGCTTTCCTTGTAATCTTTATTCCATTTCCATGTTTCTAACTAACTATGATGTCATGCAGGGTATTGGATCTTCCTTCGTAATGGTTTTCACAACTTGTGCTGCTATTCTTCTTCTTCTAGCATTGTGATTGACATGCAAATTCGGCCATTCTTTGGATCCTCTAACAGTTTTCACTACACACACCCATCACAAGAAGAAATCTCTAGCTGACTACTTAACCTTGTATTCTTCTTATATTAACACTCAACAAATGTGTCATATGCTTGATGATTAGGCATTGAATCTTGTCTATATATTGCTGTTGACTTGTTGTTTTTGTCAACGTTTCAGCAGTGTAAAGCATGTTTTGTGCAACATGTATGTGAGAATATATATGTAAAAACAGAGCAACTTCTTCCTTCCAGGATTTGTATATTGTCACTATATGATGGAGTGGTAGTGTTACATACTCAGAATCTAGAACTCGTTCATTTTTCGAAATCAAGCTATTTTTTTTAATAAATAAGTGTTCACATTATTAAAAATTCTTGTCCTACAAAAGAGACAATACTTTGAGTACAGATTTTTTAAGTGATCAATAATGATATTAACGACCCTTAATACCTTTAGAGCAATGCTAGGAGTCCGTAACTTTTGTTGGTAGCCATCAAATAGCCATCAATGATGATTTAATGGTGTGAGATTGGTGTGAGATTTCATCTAATGACTCACATTTCTCTGCTGGTTACATGCTGGTCAAAATTCAATAAAATTGCTGCCCCTAGACTTTTCCATACCTTTATGCGTGGTTCTTTACATCGTGCTTTTTCCTTTTCGCCCCAATATATGTCTCTTAGTACTTGTTTGGGTGTTATTATTTTGATAAAAAAAAAGATCTTTTTTATTTTTTAGCGTGTTTGGTAAATTTTTAATAGTAAAAGTAAAAGTACTAAAAAAATAAAAAAATATCTTTTTTGATAAGCTGTAATTTACATCTTTATTTCTCTTTAAAAAAAGATGTTTTTCATGTAATAAATAAACAAAAAAGTACTTTTATATTGTTATATCCAAACATAATTAATAGATAAAAAAAATTTTTTGCATGAGATATCCAAACATAAAATTACTTTTACTTTTTCATAAGATCTTTTAAAAAAAATAACTCAAAAAATTTTTTTTTCTTTAGAAGCTACCCAAACAAGCTCTTAATCACCTTAATTAGACTATTATCTTTGAGTCACTATCCTTTATATAAACCTTAAGTTGGTATTCGTTATTGTCCCCAATTAATCTTCTTTAGGATTTCTGTCTAGTGCTTCTACTTTGTAGCTAGGTAGTGCTAAAATAAGCCAAATCGAAATCAATTTTATATGACCATTCAAATAAATAAATTATATGCACACGACAAAAGTGAAAGGTTCAACTAAACTCTTTAACATAGATAAAGTGCTGATAAGCTTTAAATTTTTTTTTTTTTTTGATGAATAAACTTTAACTAATTTTGTTGCATGAATATGAGACATTTATGAATATGATGACGAGTAAGTATTAAAAATTTAATATATGTGATGTTGAATTCGGGTAACAGTCAAAATCAAAATGAAGATAGTTTTGCCAACTAATGCTCAACCTAATCGCTATATTATAATCTATGTGACCGACGACAATGATTTAGACACGATAGAAAATTAGAAAGGTAAAATACAACAATTAAAAACCAAGCTTTAATTTGTAGACATTGCTGAATATTTTTTAGTGTCCACCCAGCTTAATTAAATATGAGGATTTGCAATGTGGAATCCGATTCCGTCGTAATTTAGTTCATGCTGTCAGAACTCAGAAGATATTATCGTATTTTTTTTCTCTATTTTGTCGCTTTAATTTGGTCCCACATCATTTTATTTAAAAAATGTCAGAAAATTATTAAAATTTTATTATTTTTTTGCCATTACTTTTAGTCATAACTCAATTTCTTTAGTTTAATAATTAATAGCATATTTAAACTCACACTTTTAAACATTAATAACTAATTAATAACTAAAAATAATAAATTCTAATACCCTTTATAATTATTCTAGTTAAGTTTATTGAGCCAGCAACAACGGTTGATGCATGTGAAAAAGCTTTTCCACATCCTTTTTTAATTCCCACTTTTTCTTTTGTTGCTTTTTTTTTTATTTTTTTTTTGCTTCCCGGTGTTGTCCTAGCTAGTATCTTTATATTGGATGTTATTCCTTACTCTTGGCCACATATATTAGTATGACCAAGCTATTCCTTATTGATTGTTTGAGGTCAAAACGGTGTGGGACGCAATCATATAGTCTCTGCAGAATTTATTCATGGAATCTTTGGATCATAAAAATGGCAATACGAGAGACGGAAGTACAACTCATCAAGAGAATATTTGAAGTTCCAAATGTGAGGTCGACACCGTTTTGAATATTTGAATATGTATAGTGCGTACATCAACCTTATTCCGTTGCAAATAGTAAAAGACTAAAGACTAGGAACTAGCTGGGATCTTAGCTTATCTTGTTACACAAGTACGAATTTCACGGTCATAAGGAAGTTAGATTACCAATGACCTTATATCAACACCAAAAATCTAAAGGAAAGTACAAGGTTAGTAATTATGATATGGAAAAGGTTCAATAACGATGGTCTTAATTAAAATATTAAAACATGAAATGTGCATCATCAACATGGTTTCTCAAGATTATACATGTTGATTTTACTTTTTTTTTTTCCAGACACATCAACATTTTGAAAGCGAAGTAGCAATGACACCATAGATACATAGCCATGACGTATCCAGAAGACCATAGCATACGTCGAATATTGTGAACAAATTGAATTATTCAGCTAGCAACGCAAATCTGAGACTTTAATGAATTAACCACAAATAAACAAAAGGTACGTAGCAACTCAGCGCTGATATTTATATATTATGAATGATAATAATATAAAATTTACAGAAGCACATAAAAGAGAGACGTTATTATTATTAATCTTAGAGCATAAAAGACGGGGCAGAGGTTCCCTTGGAGGGTGACACCCAAATTAAAGGACGATTAATGTTTGGTTAAGTAATTAATAAACAAAGATGGAGCAATTAATTAAGAGGAGTGCTAGAGGCTATAACTTTTTAATAGTGCGAGATTACATCTAATAATAGAAAATCACTCACTTTTCTTTTTTCTTTTGATGATTAAGTGCTGGTCATAAAATACAAAAGCTTGTGCCTCATTAATGCTGGTGTTGTGTAGTAGCAGCAGGGAGAGGGTGCACAGCAGGGTGGTCGGCAGGAGCAGTGTTAAGAAGGTCGTGATCGTCGCCGTTGATCTGATCGAGAACGAGAACAAAGGCCATGGCGAAAGCGGAATCAAAAAGAGGTTTGACGCAGAGGGAGAAGACTTCCTTGCCAAGCATAACGCTTGTGGTGGGGTCCACCTTGCGTCTGATCTCGGCAACTGGTTCCTTCGAAGCGTTGAAGACGGTGCAGGAGCGGTGGGAGAAGCATCCCTCGATGTGGTACTCCTCACCTGGGTTATCGTAGACCTCCACCGTCACGCTTGAGCGTCCGATGATGGATGATCTCTTCACGCTGAAGATCGGCTTGTCCCCCTCCCTTCTCTCCCCTTTGAATCCTTCCCACCGTTGATGCAGACTGGGCCTCTTGCGGCGAACTGTGAGGAGACACCGGCCGTTTGCATCCATAAGAACGAGCTCGTCTCTGTCGCGGGCGTCGGGTCCGTAAGAGTCAACGCGGAAGACTAGTTGACCCTTGCAATCGTAGACGGTGAAGCCATCTCCCGCGAAGAACAGAGACGTCTTCAGCACCGTCAGCTGCGTCTCCGTCTCCGTGTCTGTGTCTTCCTTCAAGACGACGTCGCTCATTATTGTTAGTTGGAGAGATGAGAGCGATTAGATAGCTTGATAATGTGAAAGAAAGTAAAGGGAGGAGGAACAGATTCAGTGTGTATTAGATGGTGGTGTCAGTGTGTCTCGCCTGTCCTGTGGGGTATCACATATATAGTTTCTATTTTCTACACCAACAATTTAAAATTAAAATATCTAGCGACCTGATGTGACTCCATATATTATTCATTTTCACGGTACTTTATTTTTAAAATCTTTAAATCTGTGCCGAAAGTTTCTAAACATGGTAGCCAATCACTTTTCTTCAAAGACTTGGCTTATTCATGACTAGTGAAATACATGTGTGGTTATGGATCGGATGACTTGGAATATATAAGTTTGCAGGGTGTGGCAGAGTTCAGATTTGGTTTCGCTGCCACTTGCTCCATCTCCTCCACAAATTAAATATCCCAATTTATTTTTGTTTTGGCTCCATTCTCCCATCCCAGAATTTGTCTAATAATAACTCATACTTTCCAAAACTAAAAACCAAATCATCAAATTATGATAACTAATAACAACCGTAAGAGTGTTGGAAGTTGCCAGCTAAAATGAGTGAGAGCAACTGGAATGGAGTGGAAGGGGAATGGAAGATTATTGTATGCATGATTGCATGCCAGACTCTTCCCATATATTTAGAAGGAGTAGTAGCGAATTTTGTAATTTATACTTATCAATTAGTTGTCATTAATATTTTTAATGATATAAAATTATATTTAATAGTGCAAAATTATTTATTGATTAAATAGTTGTCAAATTTTAATAAAAATATTAGTCTTTTAGACTTTTTCTATATTTAGACCCCACCTTGCCGTTCCAATCAAATTCAAATGCTTCCATACATATATAGAAGCTACATTAGTATACCATCATGGAATATGGCTCCTTGTATACGTATGGCTACAAAAATTAAACTTGCAAAAGTCAAAAACCACGAAATGTGGAGAGGTCATCAATTTCCTACCACCATGCACCATACCTCACAAATTGACCAAATGTGTCACTATCTCATTCTCATCATATTTCGTGCAACTCCAACAACTATATAACGCACGAGAATCCCATCTGCAAATATACGTCTAATTGAAAAAAGTTTGATGATACTAAGGAGAGATAAGAAAAGTAGCTTCTAGTTTAAGTAATATAATAATGAATTCAATCTTTGACTTGAGTGCATTGTTATAGTTTACTTGTACTTGCCTACTTGGGGTTGAGGATAAATTAGTCAATAATAATATTGGTGTGGATAGAGTAGATAACGGACTTTGATTTCTTTTTTTTGTTTTTATTTTGACCCACCCTCACCGCCCATGCTGGCTCCGGAGACCGATCTCTTCACAAACTTACCTTACAAGACAGAATGACCCAACTTTTGTATTTCAATTAATTGAGAACATGTACATTGGTCCGCTTCAAAGGATAATAATAGTGCTATGTTGTGGAGGATGTTTTGACACATCAATAGGTATTACTGTTTGGGGCATGATTAAGTGTTGAATGCTGGTTTATCGATAATGATTGTTTTTTTTGGTAATACATCGATAATGATTTTTGGCAAGGTTGGGTGGGGTAACTGCAAGTGCCAAAGAGTCAGAACCCAAATAAAATTCAAACGCGGAGTAGCTGGTGAAAGATGGGCGTACTTCTACTTCCTATTGGGTCGTTGTTGGGTGCCAAAAAGCCTCTTTCCTTGTTTATACGTTATTTTGTTCATAAATACGTATAATTATAAACAAGGGTAATTTTCTTAAATAAATAAAGAGGTAATGACTAAATCAGTATTCGAAAGATTCAAACGCTGACATTTTGATACCTCACTATTGTTATTAACAAAATGGTCCTTAAAAGATTTTAAAATTTGACAAGCGTATCCACGAGTTCACCGGAGCACATTTTCGGCAAGCACAGTGCTGATATAGCCACTGCGTTTTGATGACATGGCAAATACCCTTCCCCACTCTAATTCTTCTCCTTCTCCTTCCCCCTCCCCAACGCACTCCCCCCTTCCCCTTCCTGAATGCATTCTCCCCTCTCCCCAACCCTAATCCTTCTCTCCCCCTCCCTAATCCTAATCCCCCATCTCCAACGCACTTCCCCTCTCCTCAATCCAAAATCCCCCTTTCTGAACCCTAATTCCCTTCCCTTACCCCTTTGAATTCTAATCCACTTCCCAACACAGTGTCTCACACTCTCAACTCTTTCTCCCCTTCGCCTTCATTGCTGTCGCCTTCACTACTTGTATGTGCTTGCTGCTAGCCCCCGTCCCCTTTCCCATTCTTCCGTGTATCGAAGACGAGGTCTCACTTCTGGCACTGCTTCCTCTCTTGCAAGTAGCTCTCTCCCGTGGTTCCCGTCACTCTTTACACTGCCTCCTCCATTGCCATTCGGAACCACTTCATTCGCCGTCCTGCTTCAGATTCTCTTCTCTCCTTCTCGCGAATTTGCTGGTTTTGTTCTTTTTAAAAAAAATTGTTAAAATCATCTTGCATTCATCATTCCCTCTTCTTCCCTGTGCTAAATCGTGTGATTTTTTCCTTGATTAAATTGTTAACATCGTTGAGAATTGCATGAGCAAGAAGTGTTTGATTTTGGAATGTGAAATGCCAAATCACAAAATTATTCAATATATATGGTTTTAATCTGAAATGCTAAATGAAATCTGCAAATCATTTTGAAAGGTTAGCAAAAATTGATGAATTTATTAAAAGGAGTAAGGGAAGGGGATTAGGGTTCAGAAAGGGGGATTTTGGATTGAGGAGGGGAGAAGTGCGTTGGAAATGGGGGATTAGGATAGTGAGGGGGAGTGAAGGATTAGGGTTGGGGAGAGGGGAGAATGCATTCAGGAAGGGGAAGGGGGGAGTGCGTTGGGGAGGGGGAAGGAGAAGGAGAAGAATTAGGGTGGGGAAGGGTATTTGCCATGTCATCAAAACGTAGTGGCCATGTCAGCACTGTGCTTGCCGGAAATGTGCTCCGGTGAACTCGTGGGTACGCTTGTCAAATTTTAAAATCTTTTAAGGACCATTTTGTCAATAACAATAGTGAGGTACCAAAATATCAGCGTTTGAATCTTTCGGATACTGATTTGGTCATTACCTCATAAATAAAATAGACATCAATTTGACCTGATTACACATTTTAAAAAATGAATATATATGTAAATACATTTTTTTATGAATCTATAGAAATCGCTACTGACAATAGTGGATTAGGGGAAAACGTAAATCGCTACAGATAGTAGCGATTTATGTGTATTGGATAATGAACGTAAATTGTTGGAGGCAGTAGCAGTTTACGTTGAGTTGACTGTGTTACCAAGGTCCAAGTACCCAACTCCAAGAGTGTCTAGTATGTCAAGAGCTTCCAATTTGAAATGAGCGCTTCATTGTGGTAACGCTCAAGTTTCTTTCATGAATCAAATATTCACGCTTCTATTTGAAATAACGTCCCTCATTTTGAGGGTTAACAACGTCTATTTTAGGAAGAAGGTAGGCTCGCAGGTGTTACTCTTGGATGACGCTCTTTGAGTTGGGCGTTATCAACGCTAAACTTTCTTTGATTCACGCTATTAAGATGCATATAAGCTTCATGAATTAACGCACTAACATTAATTCATAAAGTTTATATGCATGTTAATAGTGTGAATCAAAGAATGAAGCATGCAAGCAATACATATTATTCAAGAAAATAGCAAAGCATGCAAAGAAGGGAATGGATCCTCTCCAGTGAAGAAAAAACTGGATGGTGTCAATTGTGATATTTCACCCTTCATTGCTCTCTCTCTCATATTTAATTTTGCCCCCACTTATAAAGTTAACGGTGAGAGATCACACTGCATTTCCTCAATTGTTGAAAAAGCTGGAGAGGATCCATTTCCTGCAAAGAAAGTTTGACGTTGGTAACGCCCAACTCAAAAGGCGCTATCTAAGAGTAATGTCTGCGAGCCTACTTTCTTCTCAAAATGGACGTCGTTAACGTCTAAAATGAGGGGCGTTATTCCAAATAGAAGCGTGAATATTTGATTCATGAGAGAAACTTGAGCGTTATTACAATGAAGCGCCCATTCCAAATTGGAAACTCTTGACATACTAGACACTCTTGGAGTTGGGCACTTGGGCATTGGTAACACACTCAAAGTAAACCGTTACTACCTCCAGCAGTTTACGTTCAATATCCAATATACATAAACCACTACTGCCAACACCATTCTACAGAAACTGTTGCTGTCTATAGCGACCGCAGCTGTCAGTAGCGGTTTACGTTCTTTCCTAATTCGCTACTGCAAATAGCAATTTCTATAGATTCATAAAAAATACATTTGCGCCTTCGTTTTTAAAAATGTTTAATCAGAAAGTTGATGTTTGTTCCTTGCGAGATAAAGCTTTCGAAGTGTGATCGACTACAAGATCCGTCAGGGGGCTCGGAAGTATTCTCCTCGGAACTGAAGACCTCGGCGTAGAACCTGCAAAAAGGACTCCGACGCTCAAGTCAGTGCTCGGTAATATAAACTTCAACAAGTAAAAGTAAAAATAAGGAATTTGCAGGGTTTGGTGCTATGGAGTCGTTTTTCCTAGCAGCTTGTGATCACTGTTTTTCCTTTCAGAAATCGAAGCATGACGGATTAGTCGGGTACCCAACCACATTCTCGGACCAATGCTAATCTTATGGCGGCCAACGCCGTTTTACTCGCGGAGAATCAGCGCATGGCCGAACTGTTAGCTACGCTACAAAATGGTGGCGAAAGGAAGAACGTCATAGCAAATACCGAACAGTACGAAGAGTATCAGTCAGAATCCAATGCGAAAACAGGGGAAACACCCCCGAAAACAGGGAGACGACGAGCTAACCCTTTTTCTGAAGAAATTACGAGTTTTAAAATGCCTCAAAATTTCACACTTCCTATGACTTTGGCACCGTACAAAGGGATCGGAGATCCTAAAATTCATGTCATGAAATTTGAATCTATGATGTTCCTGAATAGTGATTCCAATCCCATTCTGTGCCGATCTTTTCCCACTTTTTTAGATGGTGCCGTATTATTACCTGCAGGGTCAATAACCAGCTTTGACAATTTCTCTAAGTTGTTCATCAATCAGTTTGCAGCCTCAAAAATCTATGTAAGGGACTCGGACTACCTTAGCACGATCAGACAAGGACAACATAAAAGACTGAAAGACTACATGACACGCTTTACAACAGCCGTCATGGAAATCCCCGACCTCAATCCCAAAGTACAGCTCCACGCCATCAAGAGCGGCCTCCGACCGAAAAAGTTTCAGGAGGCCATAGCTGTCACGAAGCCAGAGACCTTGAAAAAATTTCGAGACAAAGCAACAGGGCAGATCGAAATTGAGGAGCTACGGAAAACTCGGAAGAACAATGTCCATTTTATTTATTTAAGAAAATTGTCCTATAAACAATGTATATATGTTTCTGACTTGTTGTGCAAGGTTTAGTCATAGTCAAACTTTATCACTGTTTCTATTCTAATATTTTCAAGCGGGTTCATTCTTTTTTTCCTAGGTGCGTTTTTCTTTTAGTTAATGGAATTTGGAAACATAAAGCTTAGCTTTAAAATCGTGTAAGTGATTAAGGTATTGACAAGAGTATACATATAGTTAATCTGAGTTCCATGCCCAGGCATGCAGTTGTCTTGGAAAGAAGACTATATTGAATTAAATAGAGAGTTAATTAGAAGAGCGCGAGCGAGCATGCATGAGCGCTGGCTTCTATATATGTACATTAATTAATGGAAAAGTATTAGAATTCAAAATGGCGATGACCGCCAGCCAGCTTAATTAGGAATATATTAAAACAAATAATCCATGCGGATGGAGATGGATTTTTATTATTGGTTATTCTGCAGTGGGTATCTGGCTGCTGCTGCCAAAGCACGTTGCTGCTCTATCTGCACAAACATTATATTACGATGAATTGATGATGATGTAATAATGAATAATGTAATAACGAAGAGTAGTTGAATTACTTGGAATAGTTCATGCAGTTTGTTCTTGAGATAGCAATATTCATGTTCCAGCATCTCCAAGGCTCGCAGGCATCCAGGACGGTTACTGTGGTGAGTAGCGGCGCGAAAGGCAAGGCAGACAGTGGTGAGTCTCTTGGCGCCAATGCTGGAGCTGCTTCCCATGAATTGATTCAAATGGATTCCCATTTTGTTGTAGTCGGAGAAGTCCCTGTCCATGAGCAATGATCTGAGATTGCTGAGAAGCTTCTCAGACTCGTGGAAGTAGATGTTGAGGACCTCGGAGACGAAGCTTGGGGAGGACTCGTCCTGGAGGTGGTGAAGCTGCAAGAAGTGCTCGTCCAGCACTCCCTGGTGGAAGAGGAAGCCCAGTAGGCGGTTCATGTCGGCCCACAAGAGGTCCGCACCCAGACCAAGCATCCACACTGGCACACCCGTTTTGACTCGCTCTTAATTAATTACAACTTCCTTTTCTTGTCTTTTGTTTTGGCCTCTAATATTCACGGGGGAGCATACTATATATTCCGCTTCACCATACCTACCTCTTGTGCATGAATGGAAGGCGTGCAAATTGAAGGGGGAATACCGAGATCAATGTGGGGTATCTACCGGACCATGCTAGCGAGACCTACTACATACCCCCAGGCCAGGCCATCACCTTTTCCTCCCGTTCCCGGTCACTTCGCGTGCGCCTCTCCTTTCCACCTTCCTCATCCCCGTCCCCGACAACTCCTTCCACCCGGTAACTTGTCAGTCACCCCTCGCCCCCTTTTCCACGGTTCACACTTTCCCCTTCATATGCTTTCCAAAAATGCTATTTGTATAGCAAAGTAGCCACGTAGTTTAATTCATGAGATATAACATTTATTATATTTTCGTAGCAAAGGTGATTCCTTTTATGCCAAAAATTTACAATCTTAATTAAGCTATGCTTCCCTTTAGTCCTTTTTACTGGTATATATATATTGTACTGATACAACGTAATAACCTCAGTTAATTTGTCAACCAACATAGTCCACAAATTAAAAAAGATTTGATTAGTTAATCTTTGTTAATAATGTAAACTTCTTTTCTAAAATTGAAATCTGACCTTATTATTTTCAGAGTTTACCTTAATATTTTCAGAGTTTAACTAATATTCAGTTTAATGACACAAAATAAAGTTATTAATTACAAAATTTTTTATAAAAGATATAAAATTTAGTTTTTAATATTGATCCTATAGTTACAAATATCAAGTCATAACTCGGCATTATGAGTCATAACTCAGTAGAACGCATCACAATGGGCGCTACATTATTAATCGGCTTTACATTACTAATTGGTAATTAACGTCATTAATTGGCAACATACATTACAATTCAGCTTAACTTTTCAAAAAGTGAAACGTCCAACATTATTGCTCTTTAATACAGGCGATAAAGTAGAAGCATAACCGACTGTTACATTTCCATCTACAAAATGTATGATCTCCTATCCTAAACACACCTCGAATTTTCAGTATTAACTTAAGTTTCGGAGTGTCTTTGTAGGTACACTCTCCCTTGTTTCTTGCTCATGCTTCACGTAATTGGACATCTTCTCGGAGTAAAACTCGAATTTTCGCAAAACTCAAAAAACGGTACCGAAGGTAATAACTCGGTGTCGACTCTCAGGAACCGAGCTCTCCCTCCAAGTATTCATACAAGAAAAAATATATTTATTATGTATTTATTAACAAATTTTAATAATAATAATAATCTAAACGTGTTTTAAAAAGGCAGGCATGCTAGCTAATATAAATCTTTCTTTCTAAAATATCCTGACTTCTTCCTTTTTAGCTAACTATTTCATATCATATAGTAGTATAGTATATAGTACTCTATTAGGGTATGCTATGCTATAGGGCAACCGAATGCATTCCCTTATTCACCTTTCTCTTCTCTTTCAGTCCCCATTTTTTTACTCTGTCTTCTGTCAACTTTTCACTTTCTCGGGGAAATTAAAGTAAATAGGTAAGGTAAAAAACCCTCGAACCAACATCTATGTGGACTCACTCTGATGCTGCATTGAAGTCTGGTTGTGGTAATATATAAGGTAATTCTCCTTAAACAAACCTTGAGTGAGGAAATAACTTTTTTCATGTTCCCACTGTCGCTATTTAGTTTTAGAGTTGAGTGTAATCTCATTTTATCATAATTGAGGAGAGCAAGGCAGCAACTTTTGTGATTTGTAGCTATCAATGATAGTTTTAATGGTGTGAGATTGGTACGAAATTTCATTCAATAGCTCACTTTTTTTTGCTGGTTACATACTGACCAGAATTTAACAAAGTTGCTGGCCCTAGACTTTTCCATCGTAATTAACTATCAACATGCTCTTGTAACAAAAAACATTCTGCACGCACGAAAGCATGAACCTAAAATATTTATTTATTATGATCATTCTTCTTTTCACATATATTATTATAACATGATTATATATAGAAACAATATTTTTAAAAGACAAGTGTTAGTTGAGTAACAGGCCGTGACGAAAACGTTAGACTTTAGAGTATGGCAAAATACGAGGAGATTGTTCATTTGTCTCTTTGTGCAATTTTAAACCAAGAAACAAACTGCAGAACGTGACGATGGGTATCATTTTCTATTGAGAATGACACAAACAACAAAATGGACTCCTCACTTAAAACTTAGCACCCACTTTTGAGCGCTAAACTTAAGACCACACGTATTAATTAAATTTCATTGGCCTCTTGCTATCTAGTGCTTCTTCCTACATTAAAATTTGGCTGTATCCCATGCGAGAATATGCCAGTATATATTATTACACAATATATATTATAGTATATCCGAAAGGAAAAGTCTATAGCCCAATAACTTTGTTAAATTCTGGCCAACATGTAACCAGCAAAGAAAAGTGGGTCATTGGATGAAATCTTACACCAATCTCACACCATTAAAACCATCATTGATGGCTATTTAATGGCTACAAATCACAAAAGTTGCTGGCCCCTAGCATTTCTCTATTCGAAAAAGGAAAAGTCTAAAGGACCAGCAGTTTTGTTGAATTTTGGCCAGCATGTAACCAACAGAAAAAGGTGAGTCATTGGATGAAATCTCACACCATTAAATCCAGTGGTGGAGCTTAGTTCAGACAAGGGGTGGCCATGGCCCCCCAAATTTTTTATAAAAAATTTAGTAGTACTTTTTCAAAAGATAAAAAATAGTTCAATTAACTTAAATACTTTACTATGACTTAAAGTATCTAATAAGTTCAATAAATAACACTTTCTCTATCTTTAGGTTCAAATATAAAAAATTAGATATCTTTTATTTATTTAATTTAATATTATTTTATATTTTACTATTTATTTAATTTAATTTTTTATATGATAAAAAATAATAGAATATTCAATAAGTATTAATATTATTGTATTTGTATAAATTGATAAAAAAAATTTAATATATTTTTCCTTCTAACTTCTTCTTTATATATTTTACAGGATATATATTCAAATTTTTATATAAAATAATAATGAAAAATCAAAGAATTGATACATTTTTTAAGAGGAATGCTAATATTTAAGAAGGAGAACATATAACTTTTACAATATCAACACATGTAGATAGTTCTTCTACTTTAATGAATCACGAAGAAAGTGAGATATAACCTTCAAAAGTTCAAAAAGTTATATCTGATGACTTTAACTTTAACTTTTTGGAATGAGATCTTGAAAAAGGGCTTTAAATTTAGCAATATCACCCAAACCAGATAGATGAGATTAGACGAACTTATCTTAAATGAAGTCCATATAAAAAAATATTTTGACAATTATTTTCTATTTGGCCCCCCTAAAATTTTGTTTCAAGTTCCGCCACTGATTAAATCATCATTGATTACTATTTGATGGCTACCAATCACAAAAGTTGCTGGTCTTAACATTGCTCTTCGAAAAATGCATGCTTTTTAGAGCATGATTTTATTAACAGAAAAGAGGAAAACAAAAAGGAGGTATGAAATCAGGCGATAAGGGGAGAGGAGACTTTAAGAAGAAAAATTCACACTCGTCTCCGGTAATTAAGTCATCACCATCATCCACTCGGAGGTAGAGGCATTGCACACTTTCATGTGTGTATTATTCTCACACTTGCATGTAGTCGTTAATTTTTTTTGACCTGACACACATTCAATAATATATAAGCGTTAAAATGCGCATTTTAAACCGTACAGTGAATATGCAAACCCAACAGCATGGGTTAATGTATACTTTAGTCTACTTTATTCAAAAAAAGGGGAAGCATGCATTTTTAAATTTGTGAATAATTAAATTAAAAACCTTGCTTCAAAGGCATGCTTTGTACAGAGTAGTATACTGACGTAAGCAAACTGTTTAATTATATTGCTAAAAGTGTTAATTATATATAACAATATATATGATGATAATAACTATTACTGACAAACTAATATATTTCTTTTTATTGGTGAAAATCCTATGACTGTGCATCTAAGTTTAATTTTATTAATAACAAGTGTGTGTTCAGTGTTCTATAATGGGACGGAGCAAAGAGCAAAAGAATAAAGAAAGAAAGGAAGCATGCTTTGTATTGACGTAAGCATGTGAAAGAAAGCACTTTTCAAGATAAACTCAAAACACTTTTGGATGACCACACCAATTCTGCAATGTGGTTAATATATATAAGAAATTATTATCATTATATTAAACAAATTTGAGGAGTTCGAAATCGTGGGTGGCCGTGTCATTATTCCATTCCGTCCTTTGCAAAAAACAATGCCTTTATTTCTCTCGTCTTCTCCTCGTATGACTTCGAAATTCCGAATGATAAGGCTGGGATGAATACAATGAGTTCCTAAGTAATACTAAAATAGTTTTTTTGGTTCTAGATTAGTATATTGGAGCTTTGTGGTTTACACATGGCTAGCTAGAAGCCATCCTATTCTTCCATTATACTGTGTTCATTTTCAAATAAGAGGTTATCATTATTGGGTTTTTCATGGTTACTATACTCTATATATAGATACTTTTCATTAATAAATATTGAATAAAGCTGGTATTCCCAACGCCAAAACTACTGTTAGTAGTTTGCAAGTGCGCATTTCACCTTACTAATGATTATATCTCTAATACTCTCTAAACTTCCATTGTATATATTGTACAAATATTCTATTAGCTCTTCGTATTTTTTTAAATAACATATTTTTATTTGATTGATAATTGTTTATGTTATTTAAGATAGTCATTATTTACCTATCACTTCCCTGCACTTAAAAGTAATGAAATGTAGAGATTTAAACTTGATAGGGAAAAAAAAAGATAAAACATTATTCCCATTTACACATGATGATGATGATGAAATGAAACACATGCATATGCTTAGAGAGCTATCACCTATCTTGAACTGAAATTTAATTAGTGGCATATCATTGGTGTGAAGAAGAGGGAGGAGAGATGAGAGCAAGCCTTATAACTCTAATTACATCGGTGAGAGACACAACACCAACGAGCAAACACTGCTGATTCACCACCCACACTCGATGCACATGCTTGGTAACTGCCTTGTGAATCACCTCCGACAAAGGAGATTCAAGATGACAAGTCACAAGCTCCTTCCATGAGATGGGTGATTCCGGTGCCGCGAACAAAGGACTGGCCGAAATGTGTTGGGTGAATGCAAGTGCGCTTATCCCGAACCATGACTTGAGCGTGTTTATGTAGCATCCCCTTAAATCAGTTGCAGAGAATGTCCCAACAAGCTTCCTAAATCTCCCATTTACGAGCTGCCTGTGATCATCAGGGTTGACGTCATCAGAGGATTGAACAATAGGTACAGCGTTCAACATGGCAGACTTTAAGCACTTGATGGCATCCAAGAGTATAGTGCGGTCAGTGATGGCATAGATCTGTTCCGTGTCGGCGGCCAAGTCTTGAACAGAGCGCGCCAGAATGGCCTGTAACTCGTCAGATGCGTGATCTCTCAAGAACCTAACAACATCCAGCTGAGTCAGCATTTGGTAGCCGGAAGCAGACTCCACCAGTTCAACACCACCGCCTGGTGACCATCCACTCTCCATCTGGCTGTCCACCGGCACCATCGCACGATGAACTCCTTTGCTAAACACTTCCATGCAATCTAACAGGCTACAATATAATACTAATAATATTAGAAAAATGTTATCCTACTCTCTCTAAAATTTGTTAAAATAACATATAAGTTATTCTTTCTAGAGTAACATGTAAGTTACCTTATGTGATGTGTCATATATATTAAATCATCTAATAATTTTCCACTGTTAGATACCTGGTGTAGGGATTAAGAGTCCACAGGCTAAGCCCTTCAAAAGAGTGGCCAATGATGGAAGAAACAGAGACAGACATCCTTTCATGGAGATCGTTTGTCATCTCATCGCCGCCGCCACCCAAATCCAAGTGGTCCTTGCCGGCTATGTGGGCCACTATATCAAGCATCGTCACCATCCCGATGTAGTGCTTTCTCACCACTCCTGTTTGCTTGTCAGACTCCACGATCATCGAACCCCCCGCGCCGATCCACTGTCCCGGCGGGGCTGCCACTGGCACAGCCAACACCCTGTTTGCGACCAGCGTGTTCATGGTGTCAGCCAGGGACGCCGTGTATGGCACCTCCACCAGCCTCTTCTTATCCACCATGAGATCCTTCACCTTCCTCTCCTGTAGTCTCATGCTTTCGCTGCGTTGCATGCTGGCTCCCCCTCCACCGGACTTGAATTGCTGCTTCATCTTTTCAACTTGAATATATTTCCTTGCTCTCAATGAAACTAACAAGTGCTTATTCCCGCTGCAACTAGTAGCTGGAAAATACAGAGCTAGCATCAAAATCGATTTATTAATCAGGATATAGTACGCAATCTTTTTTTATTTTCTTTTTCCTTTGGGTATGTATGCCCTGTTTTACAGTACGTGTTGCCATATTGTGCATCCACGTTCTTCTCTTTACAAGCGTGTTTATCTGCAGCTGATGACTCACCAAACACCACGCCGTGCTGCGACACTTAGCGCAACATCCCCATTCCCCATTTCTACTTTCATTTTTCAGGATACATACTCAATATTAAAATATGCTTGTATGTTTATCTATTTGCAAAATGAAAAATGGGCAGCAATTTTTGTGATTTGTAGCCATTAAATAGTTATTAACGATGATTTTAATGGTGTGAAATTGGTATGAGATTTTATCTAATGATTTACTTTTTATTGCTGGTTACATGCTGACCAAAATTTAACAAAGTTATTGACCTTTTAAACTTTTTCTTACAGAATTTATATTAAAAGGATATATTAATTTTTTAAAGAAGAGAATTTATTATTTTTTATTATTATTTTTAATAAATTTTTTAATTTAATAAGTTTAACAATATATTTTAATTTATGTTTTTAAATATTAATAGCTAATTGTTCATCAAATTAATAACCTTTTTTGTGTTTTTGGCATTGGTCGTCCTTGGTATTTTTATCTTGGGTTTCCCTTCTTTAGTATAGTTAAGAAAGTTAGTAGTAAAGCCCATGCGAGAGTGGCCCAAAGATGAGTGATAAAGAGCGCCGGGTGTAAATCCCGTGATAGAAATAAATGCGCAAAAATGCGTGTTCCGGTCCCCTCAGCTCACAATTCCGAATTAATAAATAAAAATCCGGCCATTCTCGTGAGCATACATAAATAAGCTTCAGTGCACTGACTATCCCCACATGCAGCAACAACAAATACTAAATCTAAATGGGTCCATCCATTAAATGCATGCAAGCCGCTATATTAACCCAACCCCCATCATTATTCAAATTTCAAACCAAAAACTTGCTCCATCTTCACAATGAAGCTCCATCTTCTTCTATTTCTATGGTGTATGTTGTTGTTATTGCAACATGCAACGCCATACACAGTCATCATGTCTGACTCTGGCGTGCCATCAACCCTAGTAGACGGCCCCCAAACCGCCTTCTCCATGAAGCAAGACGCTGTCCGAACCGATTCCCGTGAACAAGAGGCAGTTTACAACATCATGCGTGCCACCGGAAACCACTGGGCCACCGACATCCCCGACGTGTGCCGCGGCCGCTGGCACGGCATTGAGTGCATGCCCGACAAGGACAATGTCTACCACGTTGTCTCCCTCTCCTTCGGCGCACTCTCCGACGACACCGCTTTCCCAACCTGCGACCCAACCAACTCTTCCATTTCCCCCTCCATCACCAACCTCCCTCACCTCAGGACCCTCTTCTTTTACCGTTGTTTCATTTACAACCCCCAACCCATTCCCTCCTTCTTGGGCCAATTGGGCCCATCCCTTCAAACATTGGTGCTCAGGGACAACGGCCATATCGGCCCAATACCGAACGACTTGGGCAACCTCACCCGTTTGAGAGTCCTCGATCTTCACAGAAACAATCTCAACGGTTCTATTCCGGTTTCATTGGGCCGGATCTCCGGTCTGAGGTCGTTAGATTTGAGCGGCAACAAACTAACCGGTCCCATACCAGGCTTAGTTCTTCCCCGTCTGAATGTTTTGGACCTCAGCCAGAACCTTCTAATGGGCCCAATCCCTGCTACTATTGGAGACTGCCACTCTATTATCAAATTGGATTTAAGTCGAAACAGGCTTGTTGGCCCAATTCCGGAAAAAATCAAGGGCCTAAAAGATCTAATGCTTTTAGATTTGAGCTACAATAGAATTCAAGGCCCATTTCCTGTTTCACTTAGAAGCCTGATTTCTCTTCAGGCCTTGATCTTGAAAGGAAACCCAATGGGCCCAGCAATTATACCCAATGAGGTGTTTGAAGGCACGATTGGATTAATGATATTAATAATGTCAAATATGAATTTGCATGGTCCGGTGCCAGAATCACTAGGCAGATTAACGAACCTTCGTGTGGTTCATCTTGATGGGAACCACCTTAATGGGTCAATCCCCAAAAGCTTCAAAGATTTAAGAAACCTTAGTGAAATGAGGCTCAATGATAATAGGCTAAGTGGGAAAGTCCCATTTGGGAAGGAAATCATTTGGAGGATGAAAAGGAAGCTAAGGCTTTATAATAATTCGGGGCTTTGTTGTGATTCTGATTGTGCGGATTCCACCTTTGATTTTGGTATTAGTTTGTGTGAGATTTCGAGTCCGGGTTTGGATAAGAGCGTGGAGCATCTTTCAACCAACGAGAAGCATATGCCAACTACTATGAATAATAATGTGCAATTATCGGATGCTGCTAACACTGCTCTGCCACTTACAACCACATTGCGATTAGTTGTCTTTGTATTACTCTCTCTTCTTTAGTTTATTATTTTTCTTTTTATAGTAGTGGTATGTAAATCTAATATAAATATTATTCATAAACGCAAGTAAATAAGAGAGGCCTTACAGATTTGTCATCAATTACTCGCTTTAGTAGTCGAGGAATGCTAAGGAGCCAGTAATTTTAGTGTTTTGTAACCATCAATTGGTCATCAATAGTGTTTTTAATGGTATGAGATTACATCTAATTGTAAAAAATCACTTATTTTTATTTTGATGGTTAAATGCTGACCAAAAAACACAAAAATTGCTGGCCCCTAAATTTTTCCTTAGTAGTCAGCATAATATTAGGACCATAGTCTTCCTAATATGTAAAAACCTTTTTTAGAGAGGACCAAGTTAATTGTTTATTTTGATGTTCCTTTTCCATACCAAACAGCGAAGTGTTAGAAGAAATTGAACACAAAACAGGATCCTAATCCTTAGATAACAATTATTTTTGTTGCAATGATTCTATATAAGAAGCCAAGGCAAACAGCTCAGAAAGAATTTTAGAACAGCTCAGTGTAGCATATGCCTTAAAAAGGACAAAAACTATTAGGAGTCTAGGATTCTGGTCTCTTCTGACATCAATCATTGAGTCGTCAGAGCCGTACTACCTAATAGGAAATTTTGTATCATACTCAAGTAAAATATGCCAATTTCACTAGACCCACATAACCAAATCAAAACTTCGTTTTAACCAGATAAACTTCTACTTTTCTTGTCACCGGCTTTTAGAAATTAAAATACTGATGTATTCCAAATAATTGCAAACTTTTTAGTTAAGGTGGTCCTCTATTTGCTTTTCTTCTGAATTACCATATACATAAAAATGAAAACTAGTCAGAGAGTATTAGGAATGAATTTTTCTATCTTTTTACTTTATTATATTGTATTTTTGGGTTTACGAAGAAGATACATGTCCATGTGGCATGTGACAGAAAAAGTTAATCTATGTTGTTCAACCAAAGTGTGTGTCCAAAACAGATGTTAGTTTATCTTTTCTTTCACTAACAAACAGTGTGGCAAGAAGTTAATAAAGCTGCCATAATTTTCCGTCTCTTTATGCTTACGAATATTTACGAAAACACACAACAAAACAATCATATATCACTTGACTTCACCAGTCAATAGTGGAAAACCACAATGGTCTATTCTCCAACTTGTGATAATTAATTAATCTTAAAGCTAACATCGCCATATATATATTCGTCACCTCACCTTATTATTTTATGAAAATTTTCAACAAGTTTACAAGGGAATGATTGTTCGCTTAGACATTATTGTTGCAACTAAGAAACCATTATATAAAAAAAAGTAGGCTAAGAAGTAAGAGAAACCCTGCTAAGAACGAATTGATTTTGAACTACCTACCCTCTGCATCAATCAATATGTAACCAAACAATGAGTGAGTACTTATTAACACTTGTACTAGAATGATTTAAACAGATATAACAGACGCTTTAAAAGCTAGATTGGCATAGAAAGTCTGTACTTAGCAGCAAAACAGTACACAGCACATGCAGACGGTGAAGTAAATTCAAAGGAAAGAAAACACCAAAATCTTTTGGAAATTTATTTATATAGTAAATTCAAAACCGATGGTTATATTTTAACTCTAATTTTACATACATTGCACTTGAGTGACATCTTCATGGAAAGCAAATTTAAGTTATTAATCTGCTAGATTCTTTTGACACAATAGAATCTTAACCAATAGATTCTTGAGATTTTATCGTGTCTGCTGATCTAGAAGGAGCTTTCTTTTACTATATCATTTGAAGCAATTTGTTAATTCTTTTACAGATTTGAGATTTCATTTTAATTTGGCGTGAAGAAACATCACAATTCACAACTACTTATCACATGACATGTATTTATTAATTTATTTCCCACGGAGCAAAAACTAAAAACATTTTTTTTTATCATTTTCTTATTATTAAAAAGGATAATGGACCCCACGTGTGGGTGTGTGTTTTTCTTCTTTTTTTTCTTTTCTTTTGAAAAAATGGAAACAGCTGGAGTTTCAGTTTAAAGAGGAGGAAGAAAGGAGGGAGAAGAAGACTTAGCTTACACAGTACACGTCATCTGCTCCATCGAATAACGTTAATAACTTCCAACACCCCTTTTTCTTTTTCTTTTTCTATTTTTAATTTCAACAGAGTTCATAACTTTGCAACAACACCGCCCAAAAAACATGCCTTCAGTTTTTCTTATTCTGTCGGTTACAGCTCTTCATTCGGCTCCAAGCTCAAACGAACTGCTAGCTAGCCAGGCAGAGAGGAGAATATCTTAAAGTTGATGCTCTTGGAGTGAAGGAACAGCAACAGCACCTGATTCACTTTTGTGGGTCGATTTCAAGTTTGGATTTTTGTTTACGTTTCTCTGATTGGTGAGAAGGTTATGGCGTTTTGCCCCATGTTTTGTTGCGGAAATGTTTCCGATCGGTACGACAATCACTTCATTAGTCTCAAGTTCTATTACTTTGTTGTATTATTAGTCTTTTGGATCATATCAATTGGAGGAAAAAATGAATAATAGGCAAGGTTTAGATTCTGGGTTTAGCTCAGTTTTCTTGTATAACTGAAACTGCTATAAGTTACTGTTAGAAGACTATAAAAACAGAAAGGGAAGATCACTTAATTAACATAATACACTAAGGTGCATACTTTATTGATCCCATACTTTGAGACTTTAGGTAGAAGTAGAGTTTTGGATTCGAACTTTAGTTCCAATTGATTAACAGATAGTTGATATTGGAGCTGCTTCTGCAGCAAGGCACGGGGGAAGAAACAACCTCCATGGCGGGTGTTTTCTCTGAAGGAATTACATTCAGCTACCAATAATTTCAACTATGATAACAAGCTTGGCGAAGGCGGATTCGGGAGTGTCTACTGGGGTCAGCTTTGGGATGGATCACAGGTAGGATAATACCACCTCTTTTGTATTCCCTGTTTCATCTTTTCATATCAGTTTCTCTGGTAATGGTTGCTAAAGCTTTTGTTAGATTCATGTATTTTTTTTAATGGTAATTTAACCTAACATGATATTGTGTACTGATTTGTAGCCAATTATTATAGCCATCTGATCCATGCAATTCTATGTGTGAGATGCAGATTGCTGTGAAAAGATTGAAAGTTTGGAGCAGCAAAGCAGACATGGAATTTGCTGTTGAAGTTGAGATATTGGCAAGGGTTCGACACAAGAATCTTCTAAGTCTGCGTGGCTATTGCGCTGAAGGTCAGGAACGATTAATTGTGTATGACTACATGCCGAATTTGAGCCTAGTCTCTCATCTTCATGGGCAGCACTCGGCTGAAAGCCTTCTTGATTGGAAGCGACGGATGATTATTGCAATTGGCGCTGCCGAGGGAATTGCGTGAGTACTTACCTGGCCTTTTCTTATGAACTAATCTCCTGTAATTGTAGTAATAATAATTAAACTTCCTTTCAGGTATCTTCACCACCAAGCAACACCACACATCATTCATAGAGATATCAAAGCAAGCAATGTGTTGTTGGATTCAGATTTCCAAGCACAGGTTGCTGATTTTGGTTTCGCCAAGTTGATCCCGGATGGGGCAACGCATGTGACTACTAGAGTTAAAGGCACTCTTGGCTACTTAGCACCAGAGTATGCTATGTTAGGTAAAGCAAATGAGAGTTGTGATGTATACAGTTTCGGTGTTCTTCTTCTAGAACTTGCCAGTGGCAGAAAACCACTTGAGAAACTCAGTAATGCAGTGAAGCGCACCATCAGTGATTGGGCACTGCCTTTGGCTTGTGAGAAGAAATTCAGGGAAATTGCAGATTCAAGACTTAATGGGGACTATGTGGAGGAAGAACTTAGAAGAGTTGTTTTGATTGCTCTTATATGTGCTCAGAGTCAAGCTGAGAAAAGACCAACCATGCTTGAGGTGGTGGAGCTACTCAAGGGTGACTCCAAAGATAAGATTTCTCAGTTGGAAGCCAATGAACTCTTTATCAGCTCTGTAACTGTTGGACATGACCATGGAAGCAGTTCAGACATCATTTCAGAGGAGAACCAATCAAAACATCAATTGGAACACATGAAAAGTGCATAGGAGACAATTATGGATTTTGATTTGTCAAAGTTATCAGGACTTTTCTTTTTCTTTTCCCCTCCTAATATTGCATTGGAAACTGGGTGCCCATTTATTTGAGCTGCGGCGGGGGCCATGTATTTCTACACCCTCTTAATATTATATATGGTTGTGGCTGTAAAGTGTGCAGGAAGTATATTGAATGCCTCTAAGTACAAATTGTAACTTTCGGAAATTTCGGGATTTCATGGGTTTGTAGTTTGCTAATCCCCATGGACCAGTTTTATTAATCAAAATATATACTTGTCATATAAGATAGGAGGTGTAACTCATTGTTCGCGTAATGATTCACTTTCAATCCCAAATAAGTCTTTTATTGGGAATGGGATCGAGCCATGTACAGCACATTGTAACGGGCTAACGGTTCAACGTATCCTCTATAAATGATTTTCATTTCTAAGAGAAGTGTGTAAATTAACGCACAAATATCCAGTACTACAAGTTATCAAATGTTGTCCAGCCTCAAACTAATAAAAAGCTTTGATTTAAGGTAGATGTTTCTGCTTGGAAAAAATCTCAACTTAGTATTTAAATCCAAAACCTCAAACCTAATTGTGAAAGCAAATACAAGGCTCGATTACATCTGTCAGGCTATTATGTTGACATATTTACAAATCTGTTACATCGTTTCTACAAGAAAAAACTAGAATGATTATCCAACAAAAAAATACAATATATTCTCTGACAAGTTTAAACTAAGAGAATGTGTCCTCTCGATCTCCCTCGGCAATTGTCTCCCCTTCCTCCATATTACTGAACTCTAAGAAATGGGTTGGTCTGTGGTCCTCGTGATAATACTCCTTAGGTGTCCCAAGCTTCACTCCATACTTCATCCCGGATGCATGTCTGACCCCCATGAAATTGTAATTCCATGGACCATTATCAGGAGTCTAAACAATTCAACAAAAAAAAAGTCAATACAATTAACAAATAGGTGCACAAATAATAAAATTACATCTCAGGGCAGGTAGGCAAGCTTACCATGTAGAAACCAAGAAAGCGGTCACTAAGGAGCATCTGAACCTTCTCATAGTGAGTGGGAAGGTAACCGTGAGGATTGCTTCCTGTGTCCTTGTTGACACGTCCCCATTCATAACCAGATGGAGTGAGCTTGTATGCAGTTAAAGAACAGGAACCTGGAGTAAAACTGCATGTCAAGATAATACATTTCTCCCCGTCCCATTGCTTATTGCTCTCTAGGATCTTAGCATGTGAGGTAAGATCCTGTGGCGACAGCTGAGGAAGTTCATTTGGTTGAGTATGCATCCATCCCAACGGCTCCAAGTCATTCAAGAAATCGTGCTCTGGAAGAGCCGACGGGAGATGGACTTGTTGATGAGTCCCCCACTGTGGTGGCATCACAATACAACGAATTTCCTTAACCTGAGGGTTGTCTGGAGGACTTATGCCATACAGATACCCAGCAATTTGTGTCCGAAGATCTGCTATGCATATGAACTTCTTCAAAATGTTCTTTGGCATAATGTATGTGTATCCAGTTTCCTGCATTACAACCAGGTATTAGCATATAAAAGCAGTTTCAAGTTGTAAGATGAAGGATTACCAGAAATTAATAGGCAAACCTTTATGTCCTCTGAGTTCACATATATATGGTTTACACGAAGGTATAAGTTGGTGGCTGATATTGCTCTAACACGCCAGTCAGTCTTGGAACCAAAAGCAGCTTGCTCATATGGACTAGTAGTGGTCACTATAAGTTCTTCACCATGAACATTTGTGGTCTTCGTTGTTACAGCTGTAACCTGGTTTGCTTCATGTGCCTGCACAATAGTACATACAGAACAACATAAGCAAAGTATGGGGAAGAGAAAATGAAGTTGAGTTAGATGTCTGTAAGCATTAGAGCATTAAGTTCATTACCTGTTTTTCAATCTCTGCAATCTGTTGCCTCTGTTGAGAAGGTGGGGTAATCTCAGCACCAAGTATAATATCCCGGATTTCAGACTGAGTCAGAGCTGAAGTATTCACATTATTTTTCTTAGCATAATCTGAGAGTATGAGATCTCTTAATGCAACCTCCACCTGTCAATACATAATATATACGAGTTATAAATAGTAAATACCAAGATCGAACAGAACAGCAAAATCAACAAATACCTAAATCTTTTGTCAAGAAGTTTCACACAATAGTTTAACAAACAAACCCTACATGGTGTAGAGTTTACAATTCAAACTTAGCTAGTAGTAGAATATCACAAAATCACAAATTGAACTTACCTTCATCCACTGGTCATCAGTTAGAGACGGCCAGATATGATGAGGTTCAGTGATGATTGTTTTGTCAGGTTTCAGTAGCATTTTTGCCTTCTCATTATTCACATGAAGAGCACGCAGAATCAGAATCAGCCTGGAGAATGCAGTATATGACGATATACTCTTCAGCCAGTCATCATAAATGTTGAACAAAACCATTTGCGGTTCTGTGGCCTTCAAAATAAGATCCCCAAATTTCTCAATCTTCAAACAAGCCTGGAAAGGAAGCTGAAGTTCACTTCCTTTAATGACAATGTTGGGGAAGTCCAGCAGATGAACCTCCAATGGATCCAACATTCCTTTACGAGTGACTATGATTTGCTTAGGCTGTTCTTCAACTGGCAATGACCTTACAAGAGCAGCAACTTCTTCAGCAGTTTTCCACTTTGCCAACTGACCAAGACGCTTTTGACCAGCCCATACACTTGTATGTATAACCTGCGAAAGTATAATGTGGAAAATCAATATTTGGACAGATTTGAGATGACCAAGGGAAGAGGAAAGAGGAAAGAGGAAAGAGGAAAGAGGAAAGGAGGAAAGAGGGAAAGGAAGCCAACAAACCTTCAAAAACAGTTGTCCAGTCCTTGGATTGAAAATAAATATGGCACCATTGATAGGTTTTGTTGTAAGATTTCCTTCAAAG
Source organism: Arachis ipaensis (assembly GCF_000816755.2). Lineage (NCBI taxonomy): Eukaryota > Viridiplantae > Streptophyta > Magnoliopsida > Fabales > Fabaceae > Arachis > Arachis ipaensis. The sequence goes on along the minus strand of NC_029793.2, from coordinate 389,097 downwards.
GTTTTGTGGATTGTAACACGATACACATTAGTGTCATCAACAAACCATATTATTTGGTTGCTGAATATCTCTCCATAGTTTTGAGAAGACAGATATGGTTCAGTGGGCTCAGAAGAGTACAACTGCAGACCTTTCCTGATACGTTCCCTCAGCACATACAGTGCAGGATTAGACTGGTACCAACACAAGATTAGTATTAGAGGAAGAATTATGTTGCATAGAAGAAATAATATAAATTTGATTTGACATTAACCAGAATGGTTGGTGCAAAGGGCATATAGGCAAGAACAAGTCATACATACTCGGCAAAAACTTCTTGATTCATAATTTATAACAGATTTATTATGCATGATAATTTGTTACCTTCATGATCTTATTCATGGCCTGCTGAAGCAGTGGTTTCGACCCAGGGAACCAGTTCCCAAATGCAGAGTGCAAGTTATATGCCAAATCGATGCCAATCATTACCCCTGAATTGAAACAAATGATCCAGTCAGCTCCATAATCAAAATAAATAAAAAGTGAACACAAGATTGATAAGAAACATACCAGTAGGCGATGGATATATAGACATATTATCCGTCGTGTAATCCATGAATTTGGCCCTAGTGTAACGCTCAATATCATGAGAGTCATAATCACCCCATCGAAGTTGGACATCAATCCAGTACTTATTGCTTGCCTTCTGATCAAAGACATCCTTAGATTCAGCCACAAGACTGGGCTTTGACATTGGCCACCTATGGGCAGCAAAAAGAAGAATGTCTGCACAAGAGCTGTTCATTTTGTAACTCTTCCTTGGATGGATTGTTTCCTTCTGGACAGTTTCAATCTCTAGAGCATCCAACTCTTGATCCAAAACCTGGCAGAGATCCATCACAACACTTTCATGGATCTTCTGCCACAAGTGAGCTCTGAATATCTGAATAAGAGAGATCTTCAGGGTAGGAATTTTCCCGTGCATGAAAATACCAGTCAGATCTAGCTGCACTTGGAAACCCACATAAACATTGGCACGATTTATGGTGGGAGACCACCAAAGAGTGAATCTACGGTTGGGAATTTGATTCAGACCAGATCTCTGAGCATTGGTGAGCTTCTTATACTTCATAGATTCCTCGAAGCCTGACGCCTTCTCCCAGAAGAGACCTTCCCAAGTGGGAAAACTGGAAGCGAAAAAGGGGTCAATTGCAACTTCTACCACACAATAAAAAGCAAGAACTAAATGCTGAATACAAAAAATGAAACTGAATTTTACGCTTGCTAGACCCCCTATCTAGGGAATAACAGGCCGAAAACTAAAGACAGATGAGAAAATGATTGCAAACGAAGTCCTAAACGGCTTTACACAGTGGTTAAGGTAAGGAAAGGCAAACCAAGAACTCAGCTCCAAATTTTTATTTTTATTTTTTTGGAAAAGAAAAAGAAGAGATTCAAAGGGAAATATAACTTACTATGTTCCTTTGAACAGAGTATGTTCGAGAATTCCTTCGACACCTCCAAGAGCTTGAATAACATCGGTTCGGTAATTGTTCAAGTTCCACAACTTTCCATCATGTCTTTGGTGTGTCCACCAAAAGGGATTTTGCTTCAGAACTTGGTATTGCTTGAAGTCTGTTCGCACCCTCCATCCTTTATCATAAGCCAATGTGTGTCTATCCTTCTGAAACAGTGTGTTAATACGTGGTATTCCTCTATCCCAAGAATCCTGCCAAATAAAACAACAGTGAATATTAGTTCATCTTGCATGAAAATAAGTATACTTTTGTTGAAGGAATAACACAATAAACTCCAAAATCCAAATATTCAGAACAAGGGGACATGAAGAAACTCACTTCCAAATCTTCAAGGGTCAGACGTCTGTTTTGTGCTTGTGCTTCCTGCCTTTTCAATGCATATTCTGCCCAGACTCGCTGAGAATCAATGAATTCACTCTCCCAAGGCTGTCATAATCCACAAGAATGTTAAAAGTTGAACTAGAAGGACTATAGAACCTACATCATGTGTGAAATACACACAAATCATTACATATAATGGGTAAGAATTGAGTCACCTGTATATAGCGATAAAGATTGGGAATCAACTGGTCCTCCTCATGGCTCATCCCACTCCTGAAGTGGGTTACACCAACATCTGTCTGTTGGCTGTACCGGAGGTCACTTTGTGGAATCAAAATATGACCCATGGACAACATTCCAAGCCCTCCAATTTCTTTGGGAGTATAGAAGATGACAGGTGGAAACCTGATAACAGTTACAGCAGTATATGAATTTTGCAATTAAATTCCCAAATTAGGAAATAATAATAACAATAACCAAGTATACCTGCTAGGCATCTTTGAATTGAGCCCAATCTTAATACGAGTCTGAATTTTATTTTCACATTTAACAAGCAAATCTAACAGCTCTTGAGTATGTACAGTGGCTTCTCGGAAGTAGGTCATGAGCCCTAAAAGAAACCAAATACAAATGAGAAAACCAATAATTCCCTCGGCAGAGATCCCCTAAAATACAAAATCCACGTACCTATTAAAGCTGTATTCCACTTATTGACAATTTTTGTGAATGTAGTCGAACCAGAAGACATAAGAATCTGCCTAACACGGTTCTCAAACACTTTCATGTGCTCATCATCAACCCTTAGGAAAGCCACAGCTGTCCTTTCTTTTGTCTGTTCATTCTGTAGATTCCAGACACCATCTCTTGTGTTGCTAAATGCTTCTTGTGTCATTCTAATTTTTGGGAGTATCCGTACTTCGAATCCGCACCTGCAGGCCATGAAAGTATCCAGTAATTCAAACTTCAAAGGATGATACAAAAACTAAAAAGCAGGACCATCCAACAAGCACGTGATTATTACTGACTATATGAGTGGTTCATTATACAACCAAAAAAATGGACATCAATAAAACATCTAAAAATAAATCAATACATACATGCTAAAGAGCAAGTTCGGATTGTCTTTGCTGTAAACAGAAACAAAGCTATTCTCCCATTCTAAAGTTGTGATACTACGAGGAAGGCGATTCTTCATATCCCAAAAGACACTTCTCCCAAGATTAACTGGAATCACAAAATTGAAAATTTTATTAGAATTAATTACATAAATGATGAACAAAAAAACACACAAATTTAACAGAGAAATATATACCATCATGTTTCATAAGCCTCATTCTTGCATCTCTTGGCCAGCACTTCTTATTATTGTAGCCCACCATATTCTCATTGTTGGGATCAGGGTGTTCAGTGAGATATCGCTGAATGAGATCTCGAGCCTCCTCATGGGTGAAGCGAAATAATATATGAACCCGATCTATGTACCGAGAATACAGCCTAATGGGATGCCTTGTCTCAACTTTTGTGTCCCAGTAAGTGATAAATTCATTTGGCATTTGTGGTGGGCCAGCAATCTCACTAGCACGAGTCAGTCCAAGAAGCAATAGATCCAATACCAACCCATAATATTGGACAACAAAGGATGCAAACTGTAGACCACGTATAAGACCATATGAATTTGTATGGCTCATATCCTTGTATGACAGCACAACATTGTTCTTTGCAGTGACATAATCAGCAATATTATGGTCCAGAACCAGTCGCAGAAGTCTGCAACACCAGAAATTCAGTTAGCTCAAATTACAAATTATATTCACACAGTGATTTCCAAATTGTGTACCTGTTTAGCATTGTTAAATCAATCTTTTCAAAGAACTTCTCAAACTTGGTTTGCAGCATCACAACACACTGACCATCACCGGTGTCCCATATACCTTGCAAATTATTTATACCCTGACACCATTTGTAAACCAAAAGAGGTGGTGGCTCTGAATCTGCTGGCTTGATCCAGTTTGGAAAGAGATGACGCTTGTCACCTTCGTACCACAGGTACTGATCAAGATATGCATCTGTGATCTTCTCCAGAGGTTCTATCTCATAGACTGGAATCAAGTAGCTATATAAATCCATAAACTCTATACCAACCTGAAAAAAAATAAATGTTAAATATTAAAAATTATATATATACTATTAGTTCTTTGATGGGATGAAGATCATAAGCTAGTTAATTTTAGATCATATTGGCATACTTCTTTGAATGCACGCTGTGTCAGAAGGTGTCGCTTGATTCGTGACAAAGCTTCATGAGGATTGTCATAAGCTTGCTCAATGAGCCCCAACTCCTCTCTTTGCAGCTGATTTAGTCGCACTGCAACACTATAGGACTCTTTCAACCTCTCAAGTGCAAGAATGAGCAACTTTGTGTCATGCTTGTATGATAGAGGTGGAAATGGAATAGGGGAGAACTTCCGTGATTCCAACCAATGAACTGTTGTTGTATATATAGCAACAGCTTCTTCTGGAGTGACATATGGACCGTCTTTCAAATAATTGTGTTGTCGCTCCTACAAGAGGGATGAATGATCAGGAAGAGACTTCATAGATAATAATGAAATGAGAACTGTAGAGTCTCAACCCAAACAATAATTCTTTGAAAATAATGAAGCCAAAAAATTACATATAGAACACAACATAGATCATACCTGCTCTGCTTTAAGCCAGAGACGTGTCAATCTTCCTAGATTCTTACGACAGACAGTCTTGTCAACAGTTGCACCTCTTCTTATACGCTCACGATTATAATGAGCAACATTCGTCCACCAGTCTGCTTTTGATTTCACATACCGAAGGATCATGTTCTCTATAGGAACAGGCAGACCAGGAACCTATACAATGCATAGGAAATCAACAAGTCGTCCAAGAACCAACCAATTCCAAATTATTACAATAATTTCACTATGGAATACAACTAGACCATCTATACTTGCATTCTAATTCATTTCCAGACAAATCTGGAAATAAGTTATATTACTAACTGTGATGAACTATGTTCAGAGACTTATAGTAAACAAAGAGACTAGACATCTAAAATTACCAAAACACCAAGCATGCTTTTTCATAAGGTATCAAATTATACGAAATAGACACCTACCTTCCAAGGAATATTTGCTTTCCAACAACGCCATGCCTCGCTCAAATGTTGCAATATAGTTCTTGCCTTATTTTGTTTAATACCTTCTGGCATGGCATCAAGCACATCATGCATAACGGCTGCTCGAAGCTCCAAGTCAAAGTGGCTCTCAACACGCTGTTTGGTGACAGTCTTCGCTACACCTTTTGAGTGCCGACCCTCAAACTGCCGTGCAAGTAAATTGCCTAGCCATCTCTCAAGAAGGGGAACAATACCACGAAGAAAGAACAACCATACCCTCCACATGGGGGCCCAAAATCCACAACCAGGTCCCTTCCCAACTGGCCCAGTGTTAAAGCGGTAGTAGATCAAATGCTTCAAGTCCTTGCACATTCTTATTTGTCGCATAAGCCTATACTTATATCGATACATACCAGTCAATTGACCAACATGTGAAAAAGTATATTGGAGGCCATCTGCCAGCTGGAAAGCATCAACATTACCCAAGCGAAACTGAACATTGGCATCAACCACAAGTTTCGTCAAACGAAGGATCTCACGACAAAGATGAAAGGCATTACCAAACCGTGACTTCTTCCTTTCCTTTGTTGTCAAGGTTTTGACAGGCTTAAGATTGAAATTATAGTCCAGGTGAAGGTAGTTCAAATTTTTCCTGTGAATCAAGAGATTCAACATGTTATACCCCTGTCTACAAACTTGTAGACCCGCTTCAACCCAATCCAGTTCCGTAGTTTGAAAAAACTTGGTTGCTTGAAGAGACCGGAATAAATGTTTCTTTTTCTGAGCCTTAGGAGGTCTATGATGCAGCTCATTCAACACAAAACACTTGAGCAACTTCTGATAACTAACCCGAACTTTAACTGGATAAGATGGAGGACTGTCCAAAGAAAAACAGGAAATCATTAGTATTAGACTATTGGAGAAATGAGACACATGGCATATGCATAGTAAACCTGTAAATGTTAGGTCCAAAAAATTAACAGGGTGGAAGGATACAACTCACCAGTGCTCCTTGTACCAATCTGATACAAGAGGAATATCCTCAGCTCTCCTCATCCGACCAGACCTCATGTTAAAAGGACGGGGAGCAAACAGCAAGGAGATACCAGCAGCAGTGGTATCTGTATAAAGTTGGGTATCTTTAAGCAAAGGTTCAACACCATCTGGCAATGTCCAATCATCGTCCTCATCCTCATCATAAATTCTCTTGTCCCGCCGTTCCTTGTTGGCACTTGTTATTGGGTGTATTAAGGGGTCATAATAGAAAGCAGGTAGATCAGGATCTTCAGTTTTTATGTACATCACCATGGGAGTATGATACACGCAAAGTTTTACTTTGCGAGGCCTATTGTTATAAAGATGAGGAAAGGCGATTCTGTACTCTGTCCGCAAAGGGGACCTTATAATGAGTTTATTGATGTCATTGAACTCGTTCCAGTCCTCATCTCCCTTCTCCATGTCACGATAGAGAGGCTCAAATTTAGGGCCACCTGTGTAAGATATCAACAAAAATAAATGCATGTCTTTTAGATTTCAACATTGGACTACTATTGCCTAATATTAAAAGAAACATAATTTTCTACAACTTCTAAAGCTCATTAAACACTGCATTGCTACTAATTTCATATATAATTATTGACAAAACCTAGCTTGTCAATGTCCAAAATTCAATATATATTCATAGAAAACAAATAACACTTTGGAAACATGGAGGGTAATAAATCCAAGAAAGAAATCCAGTACCAGGTATGCACATGTTCAAAGCCTTTGCCGTGAAGAATGATTCCATGTCAAATAAATAGAAATAGTTGCGGTCAATTAAATCAGAAAGAAGCTGCCCAGCCAGCCGATGCAGTGTTGCCATTATAGGAAGGGAAAGATGCCATCTCCGGTAACTAGGACCATTAATGAGCTTTGTTTTCACAAGAGGCTTATGGTCATAAAACCAAGTATACACAGCAGAATCTTCTTCTTCATCCAGCTCCAGCTGAATAGGCTCTAAAGGATCAACATCTAAAATGTTATCAGCATAGTCTAACGGAGGCTCCTCATCATCAAATGGGGGGAACCGCATCCTCTTGAAATGGCGACGATCCCTTTTCTCTCTTCTCATCATGATCCACATTGTACCCCACTGCAAAATAAATTTCTTAGTTAAGAATAACTGTCATGATCACACACACAACTTTTGGGAACAGCCGGCAACCACATACCTGTGCCAGATATATAGGCTCCACAACCCAGGGTATTTCATTGACAAACGTGATAGCCCCAGAAATATGATACAAGACCCTTACATCACGGACCTGAAATCATAGAAGTTTATTTATACATGGTTTCAGAAGACCAACGCACATTCAATTAAATAAAAAAGGCTAGAGACGAAATTGAACTTCGTAAAATTAACCAAATACAACAAAATGGAAAATGCAGAGGACCTGCTCCCACGGCATGGGCATGTTTTCCAGGAGCTTGTAAACAGCATGCGGGATGAATTTGAGTGCTCCAAGATAAACACGTTTATCATGACGATATTTCTTTGAAGACATATCACCATGATCCCTGAAATAAAAAATAGCAACCAAAATTACCTCTCTAAGCAATCAAACAACCGAATAATTAGATAGAGATGACCAAGAGAGCAAATCATGCTACACTACACGCACAGTACTCAGCCACCTTATGTAAAGGGTTTCATCAGTGTTCTATTACGCCTTTCTTCAGGCAACCTTAAACCCCGTTCAAACATTTACAAAAAACTCAAAAGCCTATAAAATTATGCCCATAGTCATATTAGTTACAAGACATTTCTTCCTAATAAAGAGCAGAAAATACCAACTACGAACATGATACAGAAACAAGATCATTCCTTCCATAGCTTACATCAACCCAAAAATAGCATGGATTCTAATTAACCAATCCTGACAAGTACATCATCTCATAGCTTTCCCGTACAATAAAACAAGCTCATCCACGCCCATAGAACTCAAATTCTAAAGAAAACACTATCCATTGAAGCAAATCAGAAAAAGAAAATTTAAGCTGATGCTAGCATAAAGAACACTTGCCTGATGATTTTCCTGACATGTTCGGGAGGCATGTCCTCTTTCTGCGTCTCCACAAAACCGAACTTCCTCTTGTCGCTGTAGCGCTTCGAATTCAACTGCTGCCATTTCCTGGCCTTCTCCTCGAGCCGTGCCTCCGCATCGGCCTCGGTTTCCGGTGGGGCAGGAGCTGGAGGCACTGGCGGAAGCACCGTGTAGGAAGGCTGAGGCGCAGGAGGTGGAGGAATGGGTGGAACGGTGGTTCCGGGCGGGGCAATCTGGCCGTTGTTCCACATGTTGAAATGGAGTGTAGCCGGAGCTTAAACCCTAGGCAATTCAACGAATGAATATGGATAGTGAGCTCTTGTAAGAGTTTCAGTTCATGCTCTTTGTGAGTTGAACGGAGAGCCTTGGATGGCTCTAGAGCGAGGTTCTAGGGTTTATTAGCGAATCCGGAGGAAGAAAACGAACACACAGCTGCGTGAGCTGAGTGGAAGTAGAAAACGCTAGGAAGATGTTCATTCATTTTTATTGAATGGCTATGGCGGTAGCACGTGCCGCCATGGTCGTGGGTGCCGTTTGGGTTATTGTTGCTTGGGCTGCCTGATTCGGCCCATTTCCATCTACAAGTTTTTAGACACACCTTAATATTGTAGGCCTAAGCGCTATTTTAAGTGTTTTTATAATAAGTCCAACAAAAAAAAAAACACACGTTTACATCACCATTTCTCTTTTTCTGCACTTTTCAGACAAAATTTTTTAGCAGAGAGTACAAAATCTTCTTGAGAAAACACATCAATTCTTACACAACACAAAAAAAATTTGTATATAAGATAAATTTATTATATAATATAGAAATTTTTATACATAATATATAAAATTTTATATATAGTACATAAATTGTCTTTTAAAAAAATATGTCACACATCAAAATTTATGTATTGTACGTATTTTGTTGGTTGAGTATTAATATCTTGAGCATATAGTCCTTTAAAATTTTATGTTATGCATAAAAAATTATGTGCTGTGAAATTAATTTTTTGAATTCTAATTTTTTGAACATATATAAAAAAAGAAGAAGATGATGAAAAATGACGATAATGAAATAGAATGAGGAGAAAAAAAGGAGAAAAAGACGACAATGTTGAATAAAAACAAATAGAAGAATAGAAAAATGATGACGACAATATTGTTGAAGAAGAAGCACAAAAAAATGATAATGACAATAATGACGACGTTGTTGAAGAAAAAATGCGCAGAAGAAAAAGGAAGAGGAGGAGGAGAAGATGCTGACAATGTTATTAAAAAAAACGCGCATGCCTATATGAATTAGTTGAGACTTAGCATGTAAAATGACTAAAATTTCAGCATCAAGAACAAAATAATATGTGAAATAACTTCAATAGTAACATTATCTTTATCATCTTATTAAATTTGACATGTCTATAGTCAATTAGTTTGGTTGTATTTCTTTTTCTTTTTTATTTCTTGTCTTTTTTTTCATTTATATTAAAAAAACAAAACTTATACAACCTATAAAAATAAGATACATTGAGAAAATTTTATTGATCTTTTGTTGCAAGGCTTGGCATTTCTTTTCCCCTTAACATTTTATAATGTGTATTATTGTAGAATTGTACAATGAAAGGCAAACTATACTAGAGGTGCACATGTGGCCGGATGAAACCGGGTTTGCCGTGACCCGAACCCGACTCTAAGGTAGTATTTGGTGGAGGGACAGAGACGGAAAGACTGAGATTGAGAGACAAAGACTACGAGACAGGGATTGAAATAAATCTCAGTATTCTGTTTGGTGCAAAATGGAAGATAGAAATTGAAACAAGAATGAAACTTTAATTTAATTTGTACAAAGGGTAAAATTAGAATTAATTAATTGAAATGAAAGTATTTTAGGTATAAAATGTTATTAAAGTTTCAGTCCCCTGTGTTCCTACTTTTTGGAGGTACTGAAATACTGAAATACTGAAATTTTAGAGACAGAGACAGAAATTTTAGTACCAGTCTCTGAACTAACAAACACGATACTGAGTCTCAGTCTCTCAGTCTCTGTTTCAGTACCTCAAAACAAACACTACCTAAATAATGACCGAGTCTATTTATGAGACCCTTATCCAACCCTAGATCCGATGAAATCGTGTTACTTTCGGGCCACACTTAAGCCGGGTCTAGACCGGGTGAAGTCCGAGTCTTGATCAACTTTATCACAACATCACCAAAAATTAGATTCTACATCTTTTGAACCTCTAAATTTTGGAAAATAATTATTCCATGATATTGCAACATTCACATAATAATAATTTAGAATCTAACAATAATAATTTAAAGTTTCATAATAATAATTATATCAATTACACATTAAACATTCAAAGTTCAAAAGACAATTAAAACAAAGTTAACAACCAACACAAGATTAATATAATAATAATAATTTATAGTGTCATACCAACCAATAACAACAAAATATTAAGTAACAAATAACTACACGGGTCCAACAGGACGGAGCCGAGTGATTCGAGACTTGGTTCGAATCCGATTTAATAAATAACCGAAACCATCTATTGAAATCTCAGGTTTAACCAGGCCATAACGAAACCGGACCAAATTAATCCCAAAATAATCGAGTTCGGTCCGAATCTTCGGGCCGGACCAAGTCTTGTGCACCCCTAAACTATACTATGGAATAAGGAATATTATACGCACTCTTTTTTTTTTTCTTCATATTTTCAATTTTTTATTAAGAAATAGTATATAAAAAATATGTAAATATCAATTTTTAAGGAACTTTCCGTATAGGGTATAAAATCCTGGCATTTCATTTTGCAACAGCCTCAAATCATTTTTGTTGAGGAAGTTCACCGATCCAAGACAAGCAAACATATATACTTTGTGACTCTGATTTGATTGAATGGCAGAGCAACCTAACCCCAAGAACATCACCGTCAACTTAGATACATAGATCTAATTATTTGCCAGCGGCAACCCTAACCCTAACTCTTCGTCGTTTTGGGGATAATTGGATTGAATTGAATTGGTATCCGTGAAAGACGAAGAAGAAGAACACCTAAACGAAGAAGAGGAGGCTTTTGATCACCGTAATTTGAACGATGTCTGCTGCGGTGTGCGGAAGCAAGAGATCTTTCTTCGAAGAGCTTCCTCCTTCTTCGCCACCAACATCTGTCTCCAAGAGGCTGCGCTGCTCCTCTTCTTCCCCAATTCGTCTCTCCCTTCCCACTCTCATCGATCACCTTCGCCATCATTTCCCTCATATGGATGACCAGGTTCCCTTTTTATTTTTGTTATCCCTTTTTTTATTTTCATTTCCTTGGTTAATAACGATAATCTGTTGCATCAATATGTAAATTATTGTGATGCTTTTTATTTATTTATTTATTTATCTATCTCTTAATTTTCAGGTTCTCGAGAGAGCGCTCCAAGAATGCGGAAATGATCTAGATGCTGCCATCAAGAGGTTGCATGGCCTTTGTTTGGGATCTGCAGATGAAAGTTCTGCTACCCTTGAGCAACCAGATGCTGCCGTGGAGACAGGTAGATCGGTGTTTTCAATCTCCCTAAAGAATTTTAGGGATTATTGATCATAATTTCTAGATGAATGTCACATTTTTTAAGAGATGGGGAGACATATTCTTCAATACGGGCTTTATCTGTGTGTGTTTAGTAATTGCCAATTCGGCAAAATACTTAGGTTTATGAAAATTGGATGTTAATGATGCTTTCTTGTTAAACACTTCAATCTGATGGGGTTTTGAGAAACTTGTAGGTGTATTGGAAGATAATATTAATGGGGATGCTTCTGCTTCTGCTTCTGGGAACCAGTCAGCTACAAGCAACTTTCCTTCTGATGGAGCAGAGTGGATTGACCTGTTTGTTAGAGAAATGACGTGTGCTACCAGCATCGATGATGCCAGAGCCCGTGCTGCTAGACTTCTGGAGGTTCTAGAGAAATCAATCAGTGCCCTTGCAAGTTCCGAGGAAACAATTGCACTTCGCAAGGTACACTACCATTCACAAGCTGTATGATGTTTTAACATCTAGCTTTAGCTATGTGAATATCCTTTGAAAGGGGCAACTTAAATGCATTGATATACAATATGTACATTAAAGTGTTGAACATGTATAGTAATTGTTATGGTTCATCAAGAGCGTTTATTTTTCCAGGAGAACCTGATGCTGAAGGAGCAAATTGAAGCCTTGACTAAGGAGAGAAATTGTTTTAAAAGTGCCTTCAGAATCCAGCATGAAAGGCTGTCCGACTATGAGGTCAAAAGCCAAGAGTTGCAACAGTTGAAGCAATTGGTGTCTCAATACCAGGAACAGATCAGAACTCTCGAGGTGAAACCTAGCTTTGTGCTTGTTATGTTCATAATTCACTGCTTGACCCATCATTTCATAACAGTTCAAATAGTAATTTTGGAGATTAAACCAACGCTAGAAACAAAGGAATGATGGGAGTGCATAAATTATGAAAACAGAAATGATTTAGTGATGACAAATGATATTATGGAAATTAATGGTCCGAGTCCCTGAATCCAAATTTGGTTGGGACACAGATGCATAGAATTATGGAACTGTTTCGAAAGGCATTGCATCCCTGACATGTACTCTTCCCAATGAGATTGAAACTCGATATTTAATACACAATCTAAAATCAATCACTGAGTAGCAAAATAATTTCTTCTGTGGTCATATCCCAGTTTCCTGCCTTCTTCCCAACTGTACTTCTGTGTGGCAGGTGCAGTCCATTGGATCTTGACCTAAGATGGTCCTTTATGTCAAAATTTGTCAACTGTTAGCTGCTTAATTTTAGACAGAGCATCACTGAGGAAATGTTGGATGAAAATATGAGATAACAATCTTTCGTTAAAATGATCGTATTAGTATTAATTGTTTTTCCTCTTCCTTCTCCTCTTAGTATTATTTATTCTTTTGAAACATGCTGATGAATATTTATCCATGGCTTTTTGTTGACAGGTGAATAACTATGCCTTGCGAATGCATTTGAATCAGGCTCAACAGTACAACCCCTTTCCTGGGCGTTTCCCTCCTGATGCCTTTTAATGCATAGAAGAATAGTATAATTGCAGCCGCACAAAGGGAGCTGCATCTGCTTAATTAAAATTATGTTGGGTGATTTGTACCAAAAAATAGTATGTCGTTATTGTTACGGTGTGCCTAGCTCCTGTAGGTCAAGGAATTGTAGCTGATCCTAGTTCAGGGGTGATTTCTATCATATCAATCTGTTATAGAATATTTGAAATTACAACTCTACAAGTAAGATAAATCGTTCAGTTAATTCAATTATTTATTATTGCCCACGGTGGTATGACTATCGTATTTTTGGCATCAAGTGTACTACCAAGAATGTTCAAGACCTGATTGCTTATAATTATGTTTTGTTGCTCTTATTATGTTTTGTAGCTCTTGAATGGTCGTTGGAGTTTATTTACTGCATGCTTATCATTTATCAAATGTACCAATAGAAGGGTCAGATTATGAAACATTTTCAGGTACTAATTAAGATGAAAAATCGAACCAGTATTACAACTCAGGTTAAATGAATATACCCAATATGCCGCCAGCAACTACATAATTACAATGGCTGTACTAGAGTATGCGCTTGGTTTATCTCACCGTGCAAAATTTTCACGGACAGGATCAACATCGAATTGTAAATCATCTTTCTTTATTCTCCTATTTAGGTTTCAAATTACAACTAAAAATAATTCTCGGAAGCTTGAAGATTGGATTTTGTGCTAAGTGGCTACTTATTTGATTTGATTTTATCTTGCCTACTTCAAAAATCTGCACGTGGATTTTTCCTATTTACAGACTAAGACACTGGCGGAATTAGTAGTAGCATTTTTGTTTAGTGTCCAGTAGACGTGCACCCTCAGGGTACCACAACTTATCCTGTGGGTCTCACCTAGTCTCTTCCCTTTCTACCCATTAAACCATGAAAGCTAAAAGCTCAACCTTTTTCTATTTTCTTTAAATTTCCAACGCAGTAGAATAGTACTCAATAGAGTTGGAGAGAGAGAGAGAGAGAGCGAGAGCGATGACCAAATACAAGCGCAGCAACCTCCTCTTTTCGTTGTTGTCATCTTAGAACTTAGAAATTAGAAATTCTACAGTTAAATCGCTTTTTTTCTTGGTTCCACATTCAATGGCCGTTATTTCTTTCTCTCTTGTCCCTTCTCTGCTCCCACCTTCTTCTTCGTCTTCGTCTTCTTCGTGCTTCTGTGGGGGGATCCCTCTCCGTTCCCACAAAAGCTTCCTTTCCATTCACTCTGCTTCTCCCTTTCCTTCTCTCGCTTCTAATTCCAAGTTCTTCGGCGGTGGCGGCTCTAGCCGGCGATTTCACACGGTGGTTTCTGCCTCCGCTGACTACTATGCTACTCTTGGTGTCCCCAAATCCGCCACCGGCAAGGAAATCAAAGCAGCTTATCGAAGGTTAGCTCGTCAGGTATCATCCGCTTTTCAATCACGCTATGACACATTTTGAAATGGAATTCTTCAAGTAGGTTTTCGGGTTTTGAATACAAATTGTTACAGTTTCGTGGCTACTTGTTGGAATTTGAACTGTGCAGCTAAATGTGAAAGCATTCCTTCTTAAGCCTCTGATTCCATGTTTATTGTTTTCCGTTCAGTACCATCCCGATGTAAACAAGGAACCTGGAGCAACTGAAAAATTCAAAGAGATCAGTGCTGCTTATGAGGTGTGCATGAAAAGTACACTACTGAATGTTATTTTGCCTTAAAATGCAATTGTCTAATTTTATAAAGTGTTTGGTTTAGGGTCCCAACATGTGTGCTATATCCCCCCTTTCAGTTTTTGTGCAAAAATTTACGTTAAAATATTTGGCCATTGCTCCTTATTTTACCCATTGATTCGTTAATTTCTTCCGTTTAACTCCTTGGGAGTTTCTTATTCAACCAATGCTTGCATCAAGATTATCTTTAATAATTTTCTGGCAACTTCTAGTAGCATATGTTATATATGACAATCTATATGGATACATGTTTGGGCCTTCAAAAATAATACCTCAATTAAAGGAAGATGACAGAATAAATTACTGCAGGGGTCATGTTTTAATGTGTAGATAAGCAAAAGTGATATCATAAAATCATAGGTGCTTATAGTGTAGTGTCCACTTCTCTTGTTTATTTATTTTTCAAGTACTGTGGTTGAAACTTTTACTCAACAAATCTCTGTTGTAGTTGTTACTCGCAACTGAGTTGGTGGACATGTATAATAAGTAGTAACTGTTGCTCTATTCTGGAACAACACCATTAACCTGTAACTTATTTAATTTGTAGTTCCTTTTCTTCCCAATACACATACGATATTAGCTTTTGAATTTGAATTCTATAGTATGACACTGTCAGGTGCTATCAGATGATAAAAAGCGGGCTTTGTATGATCAATATGGTGAGGCAGGAGTTAAAAGTACCGTTGGAGGAGGATCAAGTGCCTATACGGTATTCTGAATGAATTTTGTATTTTTATTTCCTGTGTAGGACTGTACATTTAGGGAGCAGCACCTATTAAAGGATAATAGAAAGTTTTGGTCAAGAAAATTCTTGCTTAATGAACTAATAGCTTCAAGCCACCAACCCAATACACATATGTAGTCTTTTGGAGAAAAAGGGTTGGAATGCATGGCAGTTGAAGTTGTGTTTTATTTTATTTACTTATTTTTTAGTTGCTTTTCTAGGAATTCATATCTAATAATCTTTTCTCTTGCAGACCAATCCATTTGATTTATTTGAGACTTTTTTTGGGCCAAGTATGGGTGGCTTTGGTGGTGGCATGGATCCTACTGGATTTGGAACACGTAGAAGTACTGTTACTAAGGGTCAAGACATCCGGTGAGTTATGCAGTATTTAGTAGGGTATTTCTTGTGCCCATGTTAGTCAGTTCAATAATTTTTATACATAGCTTGATAAGGTAAACGTTATCCGTGTTTAAAAGTTTGATTCAAATGTCAACAGGTATGATTTCTCCTTGACATTTTCTGAGGCAATTTTCGGAACAGAGAAGGAATTTGACCTTTCTCATTTGGAAACATGTGAAGTCTGTAGTGGTACTGGAGCAAAGATTGGCTCTAAGATGAAAATATGTTCAACTTGTGGTGGGAGGGGTCAGGTGATGAGGACTGAACAAACACCTTTCGGATTGTTCTCACAGGTAATTTGTTATATGTCTGAGGGGAGACTGTATCATCATTTTTTTTCTTGATTTGTATGCCCTGCTGCCTGATATGAAGTAAAAGAAATAAAAAGAAGCCCTTAATAATGTGTTGTCTGATTGATGCATTGACCTGTGTCTTCCAAAGAAGTTTCTACATTGATTTGGCATGTGCATTTTCTCCTGAGTTATTGATACCTGCCTCATTTTCACCTTTGAGAATAATTAGTTATGTTCTTATCAATTGCTTATATTAATTTGTTAGTTATTCTTTATTCTTATGCAGGTTTTCTTACATGATGTGTACATGAAAACATATTTCTAATCCCATTTTTCAATATTAGGTTTCAGTTTGCCCGACCTGTGGAGGTGATGGTGAAATCATATCTGAATATTGCCGCAACTGCAGTGGTGAAGGACGTATTCGAGTTAAGAAAAATATCAAAGTTAAAGTTCCTCCAGGTGTTAGCTCAGGCAGTATTCTTAGAGTTACTGGGGAAGGTGATGCTGGACCAAGAGGGTATGACATTTATATTTTTATCTACCATAGGGGTTCTGAAAGCCAAGGATAGAAGATATTATAAAATTGTATGTATTCCCTTTGTTGTATGTTCAACATGATGCAGTGAAAGTCATTGGCCAACTATGGGATAGAAGTATGAGTTTAAGTTTCCCAAAAGCAAAGAAGGATATGGCAGAGTAAAAGGAGAGTTATATTATTCATCCTTATTGGACTATATATCAGAAATATAGGCAACACAAAAACCTTTATGTGAAAGTGCATTGTAATCCCTGTGCATCTGAATAAAGGATATTTTCTCAAAAGCCATAAAATTCCCAGAGCAAAGTCTAGAGAGAATTGTCCCTTCAAAGGGTAGCATACAAAGAGCGCTGCAGCAGATGACAGTTGACACCAAAGGGTAGCGTACAAGAACACTGCCAAAAAATAGGCCTCCTATGTTAAAAAGTATCCCATATGCTACCAATGCTATCATTAAGAGAAATGGAAGTTTTATGTGTTTGGTTATGAAATCATTGCTGCCTTTTTCTCTTTGTTATGTTCTTAAGTGAGAATTTATCTCTTTTTGAATTATGGAGAAAAGGAGGTGGGGACAAGTATTTATTAGTCTTGACAATTTGTTCACTTTATCAAAATGGAACAATTTAGTCTTTATGATTGCTTGATCAGATGATTGGTGAGCCAGTTTTGATCTTCTTAATGTTGCAGGGGTCCTCCAGGAGATCTTTATGTATATCTAGATGTGGAAGAGATACCAGGAATCCAAAGAGATGACATCAATCTCCGCTCAACAATATCAGTCAGTTACCTAGATGCTATATTAGGGTCTGTTGTGAAGGTAAAGTAATTTAGCGGGTATTTTTCTCCATCATTTACAAGCTGAATTCCGTTCTTGGTCCTTTTGATTCCAGCGAAGTTTGATTTTGATATATTTTAATTTGTTATAATGTTATTTTGTCGTTGTATAAACACACTTTGCATGATGGTACCTAATATTCCATTATGGCCTTGGCATTAATAATGCTATATCAGCCCATATAGTGGTTATGGTACGATATTTATGGCAATATGGCATGATAGAATAATGAGGAAGAGTTTTTGTGGGGTAAATATGGTGAGCGGCCTTTGATTATAGTTAGACATGCAATAGTTTGTCATACAGCTGCAAGCTTTT
Source organism: Arachis ipaensis (assembly GCF_000816755.2). Classification (NCBI taxonomy): domain Eukaryota; kingdom Viridiplantae; phylum Streptophyta; class Magnoliopsida; order Fabales; family Fabaceae; genus Arachis; species Arachis ipaensis. Next base: position 371,145 of record NC_029793.2, on the reverse strand, counting down.
GTTCCCCTGCTAGTGTCACATTGTGAAACAGTCAGAATTGATGTCTCTGAGCAATTTTTAGATATATCAAATAAGTGTTGTAATGTACTCTTGTGATTTTAAAGCACTGATACAAAATTATATCCACATTCTCTCCTGTTTCACTGAAATTTTGGAACCTAAATAGGTCAAGACGGTTGAAGGCACCTCTGAACTACAAATGCCTCCTGGCACCCAACCTGGTGATGTCCTTGTTCTTGCAAGAAAAGGTGTTCCAAAACTAAACAAACCATCTATACGCGGTGACCACTTATTTACAGTTAAAGTTACAATACCAAAACGTATTAGGTAATGTGGGTTACAATTTGATTTTGCTTTTTTCTCTGTCATCCCATCTTCCTATGCATTGTTCATGGTCTCTGTCTGCTATGAATTACCTCTGCTATGCATCTTCAGCACAAAGGAGCGTGAGTTGCTTGAAGAACTTGCTTCTCTAGGAGATACAAGTGGCCGTTCAAAATCCCGTTCTAGAACCCATTCTTCCAGTAGGTGGCTTCTTTGTTTTCATATATATTTCTTTTGTTTCGAAAAATCTGTTCAACATTTAGTTTGGTGTCTTGAATCTATCATGACCTATTACATTTGGCTGGGTTCTTTTAATACAATAAATGTATTTGACTTTTGAATTATGACATTTACCTTCTGCAGCAGTAAGTAGGGAAACTCCTGCAGCTCAAAGGGTCGAAAGTTCAACAGCAGCAGTTGAAGAAAAAACTGAACAATCAGAAGACCAAAATGATTTATGGAATAAATTGAAGGACTTAGCTGGGTAATAATATTCTCTTGTTTAGTTTTCTTCTTTATTTGTTTTCATCAATTTGTAGAGTGTGCCGTCAGCTTCAATGGTGTATGTTCTAAATTTTAGTTAAACTAACTCATTGCAGGTCAGTGGCCAATGGTGCCCTTAAGTGGCTGAAAGATAATCTTTAGTTCCATGGATTATGTGGTCCCGAGTCTGAAGGATGTAATTATCTGATTTGGGCTAGAGTCTTAATCATTCCATCGATAGCTACAAGGGAAGGAAGTACGCTGGACATTTTTGCTTTCAAATGCTTTAACTGAACATTGTTAGATGCACAGCCAAAAAGAATTGATGCGTATTCTTTGATTGGTTTTACTTGTAAATTTTGTCAACAGAATCATTCATACAGAAAAACTGGTTCTCAAGTTTTCTTCATGAGCAGGTTGCACTAGGAAAGCTAGTCTGCTAGTGTATATCTGATAGGAAGACTAAGCTCTGATTGAATTACCCTACTTAGTTGTTTTTAAAGATCAACGTGAATATACTTGTTTTCAGTATGGGTGTAGTTTTAGCTTCGTAGATCATTTTCCCATTTCAGGTTTACAAATTCGGTTTCTTTATTTTTATTTTTCGAAGTTAAAACCACCAAGTGCCCTTCATAATACCCTTTGAGTTTGAAACTCATATATTAAAGCGCTGATTTAACTTAGTTGACTATTGGATGCTAATGATATATTATGTGTAGTTAGTTGCATCGGGTGATTTGTTTTCCTTTAGCATAGTATACTACGGATTCATGCGTTTAATTGATGTATAAAGCCTTACCAATTCCAATTAATAAGAGCTTGAAGAGCTTAAAAACTCCTGATTTCAAATCCGTGTAACTTGTATCGCAGAATCTCAAGATTGTCATCTGTTAATGACAAGTAGTGTCGTTGAAAAGCCGCTATTTTGTGCGGAAAAAGTTTAATTAACTGTAAAAGCCGCGAACTTACAAATATCTACTTATAGAAAAAAAAAAAAAAATAGATGGTATTTAGTGTTTAATCTCTTTTTTTATTATTCTCTCTCTTATTTATTTCTGGTCTCACTTATAGAATTAAAGGTAAGAGATCACACTTTATTCTCTCAAATGAAAAAAGAAAATGAAGAGGATTCATTTCCCGTCATCCATTGCACAAGAGAAGCAATGCAATAATCCTACCATGATTTTACTATTTTCATACCCTTGGATCACTCTCGTCTACCCTAACTTAGACATGTCGAATTCTGTACATTCCATAAGTAAATAACTGTGGGACATGAAATCCAAAATCATAATCATATTAGAGAGTATATCTAATCTATCTAATCAACTAGCTACAATGCTAGATTCCCAATAATCCACTCTTTTCGTTGCAGGTTCACCCTTACCTTCTACAAATAAAACTAATAATCTATTCAACGAAATTAAAAGAAAAAAACGTCTTCATTCTTGTTTCTTTTCAAAGCGAAATACTATTCATAAATTCAGCATCACAATCATGCAAGACAAAAAAAAAAATTCAGAGACTACTCAGCTTAACTTTAAAAGTAATTTTATTCTAATTTTCCACTTTACAAGTAATTTTGTTCTAATTTTCAGGTTCCAGTAATAATATGAACAAACTAATGCCTTCCTAAATGTTCA
>NC_029793.2:365500-368648 GCF_000816755.2 Arachis ipaensis | reverse complement strand
CAAGAATCAAGAAAGAAAAAAAAAAAAAAAGAGAATGTAGGCATTGCCAATCTTTATAAATGTCATATCTTTTTGCCTAATTTTTAAGAAATTTTAAATTAATTGAATCTCAACCGTTAGATATTTTGTAAATGCAATCCTATGATTTTGATTTTAGAGTAAATACCTTATTCGACCCTGACAATTATCACGAAAAGATAACGAGATCCCCAAGAAAAAAAACACTCAACTCGGCCCTGATCTTTTTTTTTTGACTGATTAGTCCTGTACAAAAAAATGTGCCCACGATAGGTGGGATTATTTTAGACAAATCCCATTTTATGAAATAGATAATAGATTTCTAATCCTAAACAAGTTCAATTAATTGTAAAGTAACTTGTACCGTCTCAAGATTGTCATCTGTTAATGACAAGTAGTATCATTGAAAAGCAGCGACCTCCATTGCACAAGAGAAGCAATGCAATAATCCTACCATGATTTTACCATAAGAGGAATAATGAATGTGGTTACGACTTTAGGAGACTTTCCTTGATCAAAAGAACAACAGCAAGAAGCACAGGAGCTGTGATGATAAGGAGAGCCAACACTATATTGGGTGTGGTTATCTCAGGGAATAGAGCGCTGCCATACTTTATTACAGCCGCACCGGCAACTGAACCCGCCACCAGTTTCCCCACATACCATAAGTCCTCCTATTTTCACAAACACCTCTATTAGCTTTCATTGATTCACATTCGCACCCAACAATATCCGTTGAAAAGTACAAAGAAACATAGAGAGTAAGGATTCTTTACCTGAGAAGATGTTTCGGGGTTTTGATCTCCTGCTTGGGGGCCTTCAGCTCGAGGAGCAATAATAGAAGAAGTCCACCTCGTCCTTGAATTTAAAGTAAAACGAACTGGCATTGCGTTTCGCAGGAACAACGGCGTCTTTGGCTGGTTAAGCTTTTGCCGATTCTGGTAACACCCTGATCGACAGAACAACCTCCAACCACCAACTACCTCTGCAACTGAAACTACCATCTCTCTGTCTCTCAACTCGCTACCACAAATAAGATGCTGCAGCACAGTTCACATTTCACAACCACCACTTAAACAAAAGCCATAATTACGAAAATAGACACAAATCTTTATTTTCTTTATTTTTAAGGCCTTCACAGGCCTCAAAGATTCATTGGCCCATTTAAATTCAGCCCAACACAGGCCTACACAGTTCTTTTTTGGTTCCTATAAATCTATAATACCCCCGCTTCTTTTAACCGGCGGTGAACTGGAAGAAAAGAAAAACCAATCTGTTAGGCTTCGTTTGTTTGCAGAGACAGGATACTGAGATAGGGACACTAAAATATAAAATTATGTTTGACAGAATAGACATAAATAGAGATAATATGTTCAAAAATACTGAATTAGTGTATTTTGTGTCGATTCTGACGGAGACACTAATAAAAAATACAACTTATTTTTTATTTTTTTATTATTTTTGTTAATTTTTTTATAATTATATTTTTTATTGTTATATTTTTCATCTCAAATTTTTTGAATGAAAAAAATAAGAATAAATTAAATTTTCATAATTTGTTCTAATTTATCACCAAACAAAATACAAAAACATAAAATTTTGTGTCTCTGTCTATCAGTATCTTGTCCTGTTCTCAATATCTTGTCTTGTACTGTTCTTACAAACAAACGCTCCCCTAAAGCTTCATCCATTCTTTCACCCCTATTTTCCTCTTCCTCCCACCCTTGCTCCCCAAACCCTAAATCTCTAAACTCAATTTCTGAATCGATAGGTTGATCGATTAATTACGATTAATGGAACGATCCTCAGATTCTGCTTGAGCGTTTTTTAATCGGAAGACGCGAAGATGGTTCTCGCACAGCTCGGAGGGAGCATCTCGCGTGCTCTCCAGCAGATGAGCAATGCGACGGTGATCGACGAGAAGGTTCTGAACGAGTGCCTCAACGAGATCACGCGAGCTCTTCTCCAGGCCGATGTTCAATTCAAGCTGGTGCGCGACATGCAGACCAACATCAAGAAGATTGTCAACCTCGAAGATCTCGCCGCTGGTCACAACAAGCGCAAAATCATCCAACAAGTAACGTCATATTCCTTCATCACATTCATATTAATACTTATTTCATGTTAGTTATGATGATACTCCTTCGAATTTTGGAAAGAAGTGTGGTGTGATGCCATAGAAAGAGTTAGAATGTATGGAATTGCTAAGTTATTTCCTGTTGGATTTGTCACTTTCTTTTGTTTCGTGCACTGTGTCATAACATCGCTTTTATTCGTCAATTTCTGAATTCTTTAGCAGAGTGGGTTTGTGCTTTGTAGTTTTTGCTCTCTCATTACATTCTCTGCTATTGTTTAGGCTGTGTTTAACGAACTATGTAAAATGCTGGATGCTGGGAAGCCTTCTTTCACTCCAAAAAAGGGGAAGCCAAGTGTCGTCATGTTTGTTGGTTTACAAGGTATGCTGCTTATTAAATAAGCTGAAAGTTCTGACTATTTATGATGTGTTTTTATGTTCAACTTGGCACAAATGGTACTGGGAACCTGGGAGGTGAATTAGCCATCCTTACACATTTGGTTTACGCATATTCCTAACTCCTAAGCAATATGGCACTGATACCTGTACGATTCTTGAATGAATTCAGGATCTGGAAAAACCACAACTTGTACAAAGTATGCGTATTATCATCAGAAGAAGGGCTGGAAGCCAGCACTCGTATGTGCAGATACATTCAGAGCTGGTGCATTTGATCAATTGAAGCAAAATGCCACTAAAGCTAAGATCCCTTTCTATGGAAGGTACTTGTTGCAACTTGCGATTTGGACATTATCCCATGTAACAACACTAAGTCTGGAGCATGTCAAATAATTGGCAGATTATCATCTTAGAATTTAATGTACTCTATCATGTCCACTGTGTTGAATCATACTACTAAACTTCCGTGCATGGATTTTTAATGGTTTGAAAAGTCATACCATTTTTGCTTGTGTTTCTCCTTTTTTGTTGGTTCAAAGAAATTAAGGACATAGGCCTTTTGGTACATGTCATTTCATTAAGATAAACTTGAAGTATGTTGTGAAAAGCATTGTTCTGTTTTATGCCCGAGGGTATCTACTTAGTATTAAATTATTA
>NC_029793.2:362115-365488 GCF_000816755.2 Arachis ipaensis | reverse complement strand
CCTTCCTTTTTTTTTTCTTTTCTGGCATCACATTCAATCTTTATAACATATAATTCCTTAATATCATCTATCTTTGGCTGCTATTGTATGAGTTGCATATGATCTCAATGTGCAAGTAACTATTGGGTTGTGCCCCATGACTGTACAGTTACATGGAGTCAGATCCTGTGAAAATTGCTGTGGATGGTGTAGAAAGATTCAAAAAAGAAAACTGTGATCTCATAATCGTTGATACCAGTGGACGGCACAAACAAGAAGCTGCTCTTTTTGAAGAAATGCGTCAAGTTTCAGAAGCAACGGTATTATCTATATAAGCTGTGTGCGCTGATATTAGCTACTGCATTCCAATAAATAATAATGCCTTTTCTTTGCATTGTTCAGAAACCAGATCTTGTCATATTTGTTATGGATAGCAGTATTGGTCAGGCTGCTTTTGATCAGGCTCAAGCGTTTAAGCAGAGTGTTGCAGTTGGAGCTGTAATTGTTACTAAAATGGATGGCCATGCAAAGGGTGGTGGTGCTCTTAGTGCGTAAGTGTTAACTACTTGACTAGAACAAATTTATCATCATTAATATCACCTTTTACTAGTGTGAAACTGCAGACCAATGAATTTAGCAGTTCATTATGAACCACGTTTCAAAGAGTTGACAATATTTTCAACTGAATATGAACCGCATTTCAATTCTACATTATATAATATTATATTTTGCATGATTGCATGATCTCAAAAGATCAGTTATATGCCTCTGAAATGGATGTGTGTGTATATTTTGTGTACAAGTTTAAATATAATGCATCGTTTATTATATGGTTTGCACACCTAACTTAGTCACTAATTCTATATGTTCAGTGTTGCGGCAACAAAGAGTCCTGTCATATTCATTGGAACGGGAGAACACATGGATGAGTTTGAAGTTTTTGATGTTAAACCTTTTGTAAGCCGACTGTTAGGTATGTGCTCTTGGGCTGTCATCGTTGGCTCATGAATTCTCTGTCGTGCCCCATAATTTTCCATTTTATTTCCCCTCATCCTGTTAGTTATTTATTTGTCAATTATATTTCTCATCCAGCATTCTTGCTTAATCTTTTGGACTTTTGTACTAGGCATGGGTGATTGGTCTGGGTTTATGGACAAAATTCATGAAGTCGTTCCTATGGATCAACAGCCAGAACTTCTTCAAAAGCTGTCCGAAGGAAACTTCACCTTGAGGATTATGTATGAGCAGTTTCAAAACATACTTAAAATGGGCCCTATCAGCCAGGTTATTAGCTCCATATGAAGTATGATTGAATTTATTTTTGCTTTGGTTCCTGTGTGATTATTGCTGCTGTCTTTATTGACTTATTTCTTGGTTGGTTTATGTAGGTGTTTTCCATGCTTCCAGGATTTAGCGCTGAATTAATGCCAAAAGGCCGTGAGAAAGAAAGCCAGGCAAAAATTAAGCGGTACATGACAATGATGGACTCAATGACAAATGAAGGCAAGCAATATCAATTGGTGGTTGCAAATATAAACTGTGTACTGGATTCGGTTTGTTATATTTTTCACATGCTAACCTAACCCTTTAGTACTATGTTTCAGAGTTGGACAGTTCAAACCCAAAGATCATGAATGAATCTCGGATAATGCGAATTGCTCGGGGCTCTGGTCGTCAAGTAAGGGAAGTAATGGAGATGTTGGAAGAATACAAGCGTCTTGCGAAAATCTGGAGCAAAATGAAAGGGCTTAAATTCCCAAAGAAGGGTGACATGAGTGCCCTATCTCGAAATATGAATGCCCAACAAATGGGCAAAGTCCTCCCTCCTCAGATGCTGCAGCAAATAGGTGGCATGGGCGGGCTACAGAGCTTGATGAAGCAGATGGGATCTGCAAAAGACATGATGGGAATGTTTGGTGGTGGCAATTAGTTTAATGAACCTGGCCTTATGATCTGAGGATCGTTTCTGACCATAACTAACGATGCATTAGAACTGGACTCGGTCCGGTTATGCACCTCACGTTGATTTTGGTTAGTTGTGCTGTCATTTTACGCAGAAGCCCCAATGGGCGCGCGAGTTCATATTTGTAACATCAAAAATCACTTGTCCTTTCTGTGTATATTTATTTAGTTTTCAGATAGCAGCTAAAGCCATACATTTATGAATAATCATAATTTTCAAAATCGAGTGAAATCGAAAGCGGTACTGCCTTTTGGATTTGGTTTTTTCTTGTTTGTAACAGATTTTTTTTTCCATTAAGTTATATATTATTGGTTTAAAATGACACAATGAGCATATTATTTTAGTGTTTAAAATTTCAAATTGATATTATGTTCTGGTTTAAAATCCTGGATAATTTTGTAGTTGTAGCCTTGTAGGTTTAAAACCTCCTTGTGTCTCTTTAGGATTTAAATTCTTAAATGGGTAAAGTGCTTTAATGAGTGCTATTATTTTGATAAATTTTTTTTTTAATTTTTTAGCGTGTTTGACAAAATTTTACAAAGAAAAGTAAAAGTATTAAAAAAATAAAAAATTTTTTTTTTGAGAAGTTGTAATTTATATTTTTTTTGAAATATTTTTTTTTAAAAAAAAATGTTTTTTATGTAATAAATAAATAAAAAGTATTTTTATATCGTTATACCTAAACATAATTGATAAATAAAAAGATTTTTTTGTATGAGATATCTAAATATAAAATTACTTTTGCTTTTTCATAAGATCTTTTAAAAAAAAATAACTCGAAAAAAGATCTTTTCTTAGAAGCTCACCCAAACAAGCTCAAAGTATATTTTTTGTCTCTGAAGTTTGACAAAAGTTTCAAAAATATCACTCAGTTTTATTTTGTTTAAATATACTCCGGACGACTAATTTTTCAAAAAGTTGAAGACCAATTTAACAACCATTTCATAAGAACTACTCTCAACACAAGCAAATCAATCATAATTTTTATGCATTATTGTTAGATTGGGCTTAAATTTTTTGAAAATTTAGTTGTCGAGGGTATATTTGATACAAATCGAAAACTTTTGGAACAAAGTTGAAATAAAATAAAACTTAGGAATATTTTTAAAACTTTTGCCAACCTTAAAATAAAAAAAAAAAAAACATACCTTACCCTTTACAAATTTATATACTTTGAAGAGTTTAAATAATTTTTCTAATGGTAGTCGACTAGTGGGGTTGAAGACCCCATAAAATGAGTAATTTTATTGGATATGAAACACTAAATAATAAATACGTCATAAGAGTTCAAAATTTATATAAGCATTTTAATATTTAAAACTCCAAATTTATATATTATTAAGGCATAAAATATTTATTAATTGTAATTAGAATTTAAAATTCCCGTAAAATAAACATATTCTTTTAAAATTTAATATCCTAAATAACACT
>NC_029793.2:318765-362085 GCF_000816755.2 Arachis ipaensis | reverse complement strand
TATTTAAAAAAATTTAACTATCTTATATAAATTTTTACCGAATTATATATTAGTTGGATAGAATTTCCAAAAAGCTAACATTTTTTAGGGTTTAAGAGTCAAACCTTATATATATTGGGTTTAAAAACACTAAATAATTATACATTAGTGGGGATGCGAAAACCCCAACAAAATGAACATGTCCAAAGCCGCCACAAATGAACAAATGAACAAACGTTTTTATGGTCTAACACCTTAAAACTAATCCAGGAATAAGTACAATTTTTGTCCTCCATATTTATCTTTATCTTTAATTTCTATTTCACCCTAGTTTTTTTCTAACAGCATCCTGCTGCATCACCATCGTTCTAAATACGCTAATAATCATGAGAGCCTATAACATAAAAAGACTCGAGCGTTGCCATTGGGTACACATGCAGTAAGAAAGTAGAAACACGTCATCTTTCCAAGAACTTGCTTAGAACGGTTTTTTGCAAATGGACCTCCTCCTCCTCCTCTTCCTCGCCCTCCCCTGATTTTATATTGGAATTTAGAGCACAACGAATGACAGAATTTATTTGTTTCCTTAAGCTGGCATTGTCTACAAACACATCTGCCAGCATCTTTCTCAACTCATCATGAGGAGTTGTTGTTCCTGTCGCACCTGAATTTGCTGTATCACGTGACTCATCCAGAGCAACACCAGCATTTTCTACATCCTGTGCTAATAGTTGTGCCTGTTCCCAATTTGCACACAGCATGTAATGAAAACAGTGAATAGAGGCAACAGTACATAACGAATAATAATAAGTAAAAGGCCCCAAAGAGTTAATATCCGAGGGCAAAAGTTAGTTCAAGGTAACCATAATACCTCTGCAAGCAGAAGACCAATTCGGTTATCAGATGTTGCTAATAAATCCAAAGCATCAGATGGTGAAGCGTCAACAGTCAGTTTATCTTCCTCTTCAACAAGGAAGTTTACACTGCACTCCTTAAGCCTCCTTTGAAGGATTCCACACTCATGCAGCAACTTTGAATTAGCATTATGTAAAAGTTCCATTCTTTGTCTTTCCTTCTGGAGAATTCTCTGAACAAGATACAGCATGAAAAATATGATGAAATTAATTGAGTTTACTGACAAATAGGATACCAAAACAGAGATTCAAATATTCTTTTCGCTAAAAAAGCATCACAACTAAGAAATGTCAAGTGCATCATAAGAAAAATACTCGTCCATAAGGTTATACAAATCACTAGACAGAATTAGATTAAATGCATCCAATTTCCATCTCTTCATACTAGCAAAGAAAGGACCATACCTCCACATCTATCTTTTCCTTCATCAAGTCACTTAGCTGCTGTTTCAGTTCTAACTGAGAGCTTCTCAGTGACTTGACCTCCTTTACTAGCAACTTTGAATCTGTCTTTGATTTTGTCTCAAATTCGTCATGATATTTCTGCAACTGCTCAAGTTGTTCTCTAGCTGCATCTAGCTCTTGCTGCAATAGTTGCTTCTCCTGGATAACAGATTCTTTTGTTGATTCTGCTAGCACCCTTTCATCCTAGATCATTATAACTTTTCATTATAGGTCACCAAGATGGTATCAAATAAAGTAATAATTAGAATCAATAATCAAAACCAAACCTCTTCAGACTTCAATTTCATTTCCAACTCCAGGCACTTTCTCCGGAGTTCCTCCATATCCCACTGCATCTGCGTAAATCTTTCCTTTTCAGTCAAAACAGCCTGCTGCATGTTTTCTCTGCAGTTCAATCGAGTTGTTTCAAGTTCAACTTCTAAATCTTTGACCTACAAGTAAAATGAAGCAACATTCAATAGATGAACATAAATAGTCCAAAAAGATATCATCACTTGTTTTCGCTTTTCCATCATTGTAATTGAAGTCATTTCATTGTAAATACTAATTACTATATCTCTATTTAATGACCAGTCATTTTAATAAAAATTAAAGCAATTCAATTAATGTAATGTTGCCTATGCACACCCATGCATTGCATAATGACATTATATTCAATAGAAGTAACAGTTTATATCATTATAAAATTAGAAGATAGCTGTATGCTAAAAATAAATTTAAAGCACTTTACATGTTTCAATTAAATTTCGGTGAGTAATTGCTTAATTTTCAAAAGCTATCTCAGGGAGATTTCAATTATGAGCTACGTTAGATGCAAAATAAGCTAGCCTAAACACACAGAGGAATGAATTAAGCAAGTGACCAATGATAATATCTATCTAAAAATTCAGAATAAAGGAAAACCGTTGAATATATAGTGGATATTGGATACCTTGGTCATGAGATACTGTCTTGCAGCCATTTCTTGGTTCAACCTTGCTAGAAGATCCTCGACATCCGTTTTCGCTGTGACCAGTCTTTGCTGCTGAGTAGTAAGTACTCTGTTCAACTTGTGTCGCTCATACAGTGGTAAAGTCACCAATGAGTTTCTGGATGGTTCACAGCTCTCATGATGATGAGAAGCATCCTGAAGCAAACTGTTCGCAGCTGAATTTGATGTCTCACTATTCTGTACAGAACTAAAACCACTGTCAATGCTCTCTGTTGATAGTCTCTTGACATGAACATTCAACTTAGACTTCTGTGTTCCAGGTTGAAACTCAGTTCCATCCAGGCGAAGAGCTATAGCATCAGTAGTATTTGCAGTGATCTTGTCCACACTACTATCCTCCTTAGTAAAACCTTTGTTGGATGCAGCACGATCATGAGTTTGAGTCGAATTAATCAAATTATGTTCCAATGTTGAATTCTCCATGCTACGACCAGAGCATTTATCTTTTCCATGCCTCGGTGATCCCAGCTCAGAAACCTCATAAGAGGTATCATTACCGGACTCGGATGTAATGAATGAATTATCAGCATTTACAGAACCATGTGAGCTATCACGGAACATAATTGATGGTGTAGCACCACTAGCAGATGTTTTCTCTGATATATGCTGATTCACATCATGGAATGCTGAAAAATATCAACAGAAAGGCATTAAATTTTTATGGAATAACATGAAGGTCTTATTTTTCTTTCACTAGAATAAAGAGGAACGGCTTCAAAGCTGATATGAAGTGATAAGGAAAGCATACCAGATCTAGCAGCAGCTTCTAGCTCAAGAAACATGGCTGCTGGGACACTTCTTGATACATCGATGTCTGATAACAGTTTTTCCATCCAATCTGCTAATAAGCACCTTCGCTGAAAATAATCAGTTTATCAGTGTTGAAGTGCATAAAAGAACTAAACAAATGATGGATAACTTATCTACCTCTTCCAAAAGTGCATGGCTTTTAATTCTCAAAACCTTTTTCGATGGAGCAGGAGGCAAGTTTTTCATAGGAAATTCCTTCTTCAGCTGATAAATTGAAACCAAAAAAGAAATAAGGGAGAAAAAAAAAAAAAGAAGTTGATCAACACCTCAATATTGACAATTAAATAGCTCATTCATGACTAGAACAACAGATGGTTAGAAAACACACTTACATCAGAAAAAAGCTTCAAAAAATCACTAAATCTGCGCAATATCACTCGCGTACTAGTGACTCCCTCCGGGGATTGTATACCAACTAGAACCCTGTAAAACTATAACATAAGAAAGTTAATAGAAAAAAAAGGGTAAAACAGAACACAATTGCAATTTAAAGTACTTTTTGGTTGAGCAAGACCAACTCAACTGAACAGGAGCAAATTATGAATGCAAGCTAATGTTAATTTGTTGCATTTCATTAGCAAAAAATGACACTTTTTTATATAAATTGTTGATGAAGTGAAATATAAAAACTTAATAAGTTCAGAAGAAGAAGAAGAAGATTTTACCACAACAGGTTCAGAACCACCGGATTGGGGAACAGTAACCCAGGAAGGAACAGTAACACAGAAACTCCAACCCGTGTGAGGATCATGAGGCCAAACTGAGTTGCGGCCATCCTGAATTCGATTTTGAAACAAATCAATAACTTGAAGAAGTCGAATTATAGTTAAAATACACACACGCAATGGGTAGAGAAACATAAAAGGGGGAAAATTCAGCTAAAATTGAAGAAAGATACCCATTTGCGAGGGGGAGGGCTCCAATCCATGCCGAGAGGGAGAGGGGAGGTTCCATCGTGGCGATGCTTGGGAGAGAGCGAAGCGGCGTTGTTTTGGGGAAGAAAGTAATCGTCGTTTAGCAGCGATCGACGATAAGCGAAAGGGTTTATGACGGTGTCAGCGTAAGCGCAGCTGAAATTGAGGTCCAATACAGAGAAGTCGTGTACGTACGGATGCATCGTCTCTCTTCCGTTTCTGTTTAACTGTTTCTGTCTCACTCAGCTCTGCAACTTCCAACTTCACCACCACCCTGCTTTTATCGATATTTTTCAAGCTGCTTAGTGTCTTAGACACACTTGAACCATTTCTCTAAGTGTAATAATAAGGAAATTAAAATTTTGAGAGTTTTTTTACTTTTTTTACTACTTGGGATTTTTGTTTTAAAAATTAGAAATATTTTTAAATATGTTTTTATAATGAAATTGTTACTCATAATCATTATATCATTAATAATTAATGTTGAAATTTTATTAGTAAAGAATAAGATGTGTATTAAGTATTAGGGAAGTGAGAAGTGAGAAGTGAGAACCCTTAAATTGGAATTGGGTTTTGCTTCAGCCGCACGGACTCCGGAGTGAGTGGTGACTACTGAGAACCGCCTTCGTTTTCTTTTCCCGAAACTGAAACGACGCACATCCCTTTTTGCTGCCAACACAACTCAGCCGTCTCTCTCTTTTTCTCTCCCGCTACCGCCGCCGCCACAACCGCCCCTGTTTACACAGTTCTCTCGGCATTTTCGTGAAGGTTCAATCACTTTAAACTGTAATCATCATCACATATAGTTCTTCTTTCTCTTTGTCTGTTTGGTGTTCAAATTTCAAATGCACTGCTTCGACTCATCGTTGATTGATCACCTATTGTGGTTTCTTTGTGGCGCGTTTATATGCTTTCCCGCTTCTTTTCTTTCTTTCTTTCTTTTGAGCCCCCATTGTAAACCGCAACCACTCCATTCGCGAAAAGGGAGGAAGAAGAAGTTACGACCTTCTTTTTGACAAAATGTATTGGGTCTTAAGAACGTAAGGGTTTGGTATCTAAGTGATTGATTTTCTACTTGACGTGTTAGTTGTTAATTGTATGCTGTAACTATTGTTCTTTTAATCTTTTTTGATAATGATCATTCTTCGCTTGCTTTGTTGTAACTCATGTGCAATTATATTTTCTGATAATCCCTTCGTACTCCTTTCTAATTTTTTAATTCTTTTGTTTGTTTTTTTCTAGGATTATTCCTGCTATGGTGGACGTTAATAATCTTGTAGCCCCTGTCACTGATTCAGAAACATAAACCGATATGCGAAACCGAAAGAAATCTATTGTCTGGGAGTACTTCACTGTGAAAACTGTTAGCCCTGGATGTGCCAAGGCTTACTGTAAACAATGCAATAAGGAATTTGCTTACATGACAGGTTCGAAACAATCTGGCACAAGCCATCTCAAGAGGCACATTTCATTAGGAATCTGTCTGAAAAATCACCAAACCCCTTCTGGAGAAGATAATGTTCAGCCGCCAAGGAAACATTTCACAAAAGCAATGCCTCACGATGCCCACGTACCATTTGACCAGGAGCAATGCAATGACAACATAGCTAAGATGATCATTTTGCATGATTATCCACTTCATATTGTGGAACACCAGGGTTTCATTGATTTTGTGCGGTTACTTCAACCTCAGTACAATCCACTAAGCTTAAAAGATGTTCAAGGGGATTGCATCGCAATGTACCTCAGAGAAAAGCAAAACCTCTTAAATGTCATCAATGGGATTCCTGGACGAGTCAACCTTACTGTGGATTATTGGACTTCAAACCAGACATTGGCCTATGTTTTTCTTCGAGGACACTTCATTGGTGGTGATTGGAACTTACATCATCCCATTCTCAGTGTTATGATGGTGCCTTTTCCTGATTCTGACAATTCCTTGAATCAAACTATACTCTCTTGCATAAATGATTGGCATTTGGAGGGTCGGCTATTCACCATCACACTTGATAAGTTATTCTCAAATGGGACTTTGATGGGAAATCTCAGATGTCTCCTCTCTGTTAAGAACCCTGTGATCTTTGATGGTCAGTTATTAAGCCAGAACTGTTATGCCCGTGTGCTTAGTTGCCTTGCATTAGATGCACTGTCGGCAATGAAAGAAACTGTTGGTAGAATTCGCGAGAGTGTGAAGTATGTGAAATCTTCAGAATTTCATGAAGAGAAGTTTTTTGCGTTAAAGCGACAGCTTCAAGTCCCTACTATGATGGAGCTCTTAGTTGATGATCAAAATAAATGGGATACAGTTTATCGAATGCTTGCTGCTGCCTGTGAATTAAAGGAAGTCTTTGGTTGCTTTGATGACTTCGGTCCTGATTATAAAATGAATCTTACTATGGACGACTGGAAGCATGTGGAAAAGCTCTGCATGTGTTTAAAGTATTTGTACGATGCAGCTAACATCTTAACTATTCGACCATACCCAACTGCAAACTTGTTTTTCTGTGAAGCATCAAACCTTTTGCTAGAGTTGACACATGCAGCATTCAGCCAGGATCCTTTCTACAGTACACTGGTTATGCCTTTGCAAGAGAAATTTGATCGGTATTGGAGAGAAAGCTGTCTCATCTTGGCAGCTGCTGTAGCCATGGACCCAAGGTATAAAATGAAACTTGTAGAATCCACTTTTGCGAGGATATTTGGTCAGAATTCTGAACCATGGCTAAGAATTGTTGAGGATGGTCTACATGAACTGTTTGTTGAATATATCATACAAATGCTTCCTTCTTCAGCAACAAATGGTGATAAAGGGAACGAGGCTACTATAGAGCCTGAGCCTGAGCCTGAGCCTGAGCCTGAGCCTGAGCCCTGCCATGAAGAGTCACTTAATGGATCCCTCTTTGCTGAAGATGGGCTTTTTGATATTGAACTTTTTATATCTGACTTCACTGGTAACCATCAATTTAATTCAGAATTGAGTGAGTATTTGGAAGAACCTCTGGAGCCTCAAGTACAAGAATTTGATATTCTAAACTGGTGGAGAGGAAAGGAATGGAAGTACCCCACTTTGTCTAGAATGGCATCTGATATTTTGTCTATACCTGTATCCACTCTTTCTGCAGATTCTGCTTTTGACATGCAAATTAGAGAAATGGATAGCTATAGGTGTTCGTTGGGCTCTCTAACTCTTGAAGCCATTACATGTACCAAGGATTGGTTCCAGTACGAATAATTTCCTATGCATGTTTCAAATGCTCTTGTGAAGAAGAAATCTTAGAACAAATACCTCGTTTAGATAGATTCTCAAGTAGCTTTTTAGGTATTGAAGTATTGATACTACTGTGATTAGCTGTTAGGGTTTGCAGTTGTCTATAGTATAGCTTGAATTACATTCTAACTTCATTTTGGTTTCAATATCTTGGACACCATATATCAGTTGGATTCTAAGTTTCAATGAAAAAACACATAGACCTGTTCCTCCCTTTTGCTTCACTTATTTTTATTTTTTCTGCAATTTATTCCTACCGTATTCTGAAATGTCGATTTAATGCTTTAGAAGAAATTGCGATTTTTTATTTCATTTGTGATTCTCGGCAGCAACAAAACAAAGCGTTTGGGTACCAATACTATGGCAATGTATTTTCAGAACAGATCAGGCTTTTATTTGTTTTAGGGTCATGATGACTTATTACCTTGATGCTTTCGCAACAATATGGTAAAAACTTGATTGAGATGTGATGAGGCATGAGCTAATCCTATCTCAATCACCCTTACACAAATGGTTATCGAATTTATATTAGTTAAATCTCTAATGAAGAATGAAAATTGACCTGTATTTTCATAACTAACGATTCTATTTTCAGAAACAACTATAATCATGATTTTTGGAAGACATAACTACTAACAATAAGTACAAAACCTGTCGGCTGATCCCTTGATCCCAATTTTCTGGTTGAAATAATTAAAATAAGTCATGATTGATTTGAGGAAGCCCAACCGGGCAATAGATAACAGAGAACACATAAGATAGCTAATCTAAGTTGCAGGTACAAAATAATCCATCCTTCTGTTGTTCACGAGGGCATAGCACAGCAGCTAGCAAGCTACGTAATAGTGGCTACTTAACTTTCCTTCTAGCATTCCTACTATTTTGACTGCTTTGAACTCTTTTCTTTGATTGCTTCCCTCCTGGTTTCTTCTTCTCAACATTATCATTATCATCATTCTCATCAGAACTAGCATCGCCATCATTATCATAGTCACTTTCCTCAGACTTCTTTTTGGAAGGCTTCCTACCTCCACCTCCTGCTTTTTTCCCCTTCTTTGATTTAAGACTTCCCAAATCATCCTCTTCCCCATTTGTTGGTTTCTCATTATCTTCATCGTCATCATCAATATTTTTTTTCTTTGAGGTTTGCCTTCTAGATTTTCCAATTTCTTTCACATCTTGTGATCCACTCGGCTTTTGCAACTCTGGCACATACGCAGTGGTCTAGGGACCAAGAGCATCTTCAGATCAGAAAAATAGAAAACACAATGACAAAAGACAATAAAGGAAAGTGTTCAGATTGGCATACCCTGCCACCAGCAGTAATAAAGTCAATTTGTTTCCCTGCCATCGCATGAAAATTCATAAATGTTTAGCATGGTTTACATTTTATTTTTTTGGGAAATGGGAAGTATGGAACATTTCATATAAAATGCAAGCAGAAGAAAAGACTATATTTATTACAAATGAAATAAATGTTATAGGTAAATATATTCTTTTAAATAGATGATTGGAAATTTCAGCATGAATGAAACAGTGTGATACAATCCATGTTACATGTACCAACAAAATGCTTAATTTTATTTTCAACACAAAGTAAGAAAGCAAACCATCAACAAAAGCCTTGCCAGGCTTTTTTTCACGTGAATGAAATATCCAACTAGAAGGAAACTGACTACTATCTGCTCCAACTTCAAGTGCTTTTTCAATGACCTGTAAAATGAAACTATTTGTTAACTAATACATATTAGAGAAGTATGCCTCACCACTTATTTTTCCAGTCTTTTTCCCCCAACGAAAATGAAATAACCATTCAAGAGGAAAACAGCTACATTCAGCATCAACTTCAACCGCATATTGAATAACCTACATATTTTATCCTCTATATTTTTTTATTAAGTATATAAATTTGATAAACTATAAATTCCAAAGAAGAAAACAACATTCTGCACCTCTTTAATGGATTTGTGCAAAGCTGCACAACTTTCATCCGAAAGGCTAGTAGCTGTTTGCCGAGGATGGATTCTTGCCTGGATAAAAGGAAATAAGGTATCAAGCAATTTCATAGTTTGATCTCTATCCAACACTAGAAGGACAATATGTTAACTACTAACTACAAAAGAATGCAAAGCCAGATGCTAAATACTGTGAAATGCATACATTCCAAAACAATTTGAGGTTAATGCAAACCAATAACAGTGCCAAATCAGACTATTAGAATACAGTAACAAGAATTATATCACTGGATAGCCATTTCTTAACGATGCGTTTAAGTTGCAACAATGACTATGGGGATAGGGGGCTCCCCGTGTTTTTGCAATATGGAAAGTTAAAAATAAGAATTTATATTCATAGTAATAAGACACAGGGATGCAAATGAGCATTCTTTCAAACATAATTCTACCTAAATAAAATTGGATTTCCAGTGATCATCCTGTAGATGTAATATAAAAAGTCTAAATATCACTCTTAGAGTCTAAATTAATAAAATAAAAACATAACTGGAGAGTCTCAAAGATTCAAAATTATTAAGAAAGTGAAGCTTGTACATACTTGGTATAGCACTTCATCTGCAACCCAATTTCCAATACCTGAAATAAAGCTCTGCAGATATTGGAAAATTAAAATCTCCTATAAATACAATATGTATAATCTTTAAAAGGTGATGATAAATGTAGCCACCTAATACCTGATCAAGTAACAAAGGTTTGATTTCAGTTTTCTTCTTGTGCAGAGATTCAGTGAACTCCTCAAGTGTCATGGGTTCCAAAAGTGCATCAGGACCAAGTTCAGATATGGGAGGCACTGATGTCGGCTATATCAAGGAGGGGAGAAAAGTGAGGTTACTGATAAAAATTGTTTGGAAATTAGGCTTGGATAGCAAGTGGAAGTCACCATACATCTTTAAGCAGGCGAACTCTAGCAAATCGCCTTTTGTCAGTGAAAGACAACTCCAAGCCATCGCCTAGCTGTGCCAATAATCTAGTTAGTATTGGTATGAACTAGAAAGTTCATTATTTTACTTGAACACAAAGCTAGTTGCAGTAAGGTTCCTTTAATAATTAAAACGCAAGCACTAAATTGAGATGATAATACTAATTTTCTCAGCATGAAACCAAGTTTACGGAAATAGACGAATTAATTGAATAAAATGTCATACTTGCCAGAACTATAACCTAGCCTACTCTAACATCACATCAACTTGCATCTTCCAACTGAATAAAGATATGCGCGTCCACAACAACAAATTCCATTTCGAGAAAAGCGAACGAGATGTTGGGGGGAAAAAAACACTTTAGAACATGCATTTTCATCTTTTAGCCCAGCTGAATTTGCATAAAATGAAATTGGTGTTTAATTCCAAGGGATCACAGGTCCAAGTAGTGAACTAGTGATATAATTCTAGCATTCCACTGATCAATGCGGGGACAACATTTACCTCAATAAAAAACTTAGAATATTTGGAAGGCCACTCCTCTTCGTCATTTACAGCAGACCTGCATGCATGTTTACACCCAGTAAACTAACAATAGACTTGCATGGGCAGAACAGAACCACTGCCAGGAAGTAACATTCAAAGCTGAAGCAGTTATAGACACGGAGAAAAAAATAACAATAATTATATAAGCTCAAAAAATCAAATAAAATTTGTAAATAGATGCTGAAAAAATAAAATAAGAAATTGACACAAGGCTCTGATATATCCTCTTGAAATGAGGACCAATAAAAGAGATATGCATGTGAAATTATAACAATAAGAAAAAGAAACCCTTTTTTATCAACTTGAAAACTCATAATAATCACTGTCCAAGTAAGAAGTAGCCTCACCTTTTGTACTTAGTAACTGCAACGCCTTTTATGTATATAGCACCAGCCATGCCTGAGATACAAACGAGTAAAAATGCATTAAGTAGCTCACTCTTTTCGCTAGGGTTCAACGAAATGACGAGGCAACATAGAAAAGGAGGATGAATACCGAATTGGAAGGAAGGGAAAGGAGGTGAATCGAGCTGAAGCCACATGTTCTTTCCCTTTCTTCGAGCTGCGACAATGGTCTTGCCGACCACCGAAGCTTGGAGCTCCGACGGAGAGACACCGTCGATGACTTTTGGATCATCAGCAACAATGCATTTCACTATCTTCTTTCCGACGCAGTTGTCTTCGACGGCCCTCCTGGCCGCCTCCACTTCTGGAAGCTCCGGCATTCCACTCTCTCACGCTGACTCTGCTATGACGTTTTCGCGCCTTTTTGGTTTCTCACTACTGGCTGTTCGCCTGTTCCGAGAGACATGCAATCACTTCTCTTTTCGTTCGCGTGAGTTGCTGTCACTGACTGTATGCCATTTGGATCCTGGCCCAATACTTACTTCCCTCTTGGGCTTGGGCTCGGGCCCAGGTTTATTTCTTGTTTTGAGTCCAAAAGGCTCCATTAGCACAGATGCTTTTGGGAAAAATGTTGTCCAAAAACAATGGTAAAAATATTCCTGACTAAAAATAAATGGTAAAAATATTCATTTGTCACAGATTCACAGTGTGTGGGTTGTGTATTGTGTGGGAAAAATTGGTAAATATACGAGGAGCGTATGGGTGTGTATTGTGTACCTAGGATTGAGAGTTGTCCAATTTATTGGGATATCTACAATTGGTTGTCCAATCTATCGACAAAAAAAAAGAAATTTCATAGCGGAAAGATAGTGACAGGCTATTGGTTTGATTAAAAACAAAAATGTCCGAAACACTTGGATTTGAAAGTAACCACCATGATCTCCTCATCCGTGATGTAGCTGTATCCGTTGCATTAGCATTCACCCGTCACTTTATAAAGATTGTGTGTTGCTTGCTGAGAGGGGTCTAGGACTCTAGGGTATAAGGATATGCACCAACACAAGGTTTGTTTGTAGATGCGACAAATTTGACCATACATTAAAAGTACTCCCTAAATAAGTAAATATCGCAACAGAGAGGCTTGATTTGAATTAAAAATTCTAATTCTAAATGAAGACAACAAAAATGCGCTTATTATTTTTTTTGTGGGGGAGAGCTGAGTGCATCTCAAAATGATGGGAGAAGAGATGAGTTTTTTATTGCTATGGTGTGAACAAGTTTCATTTTTTAAAATCAACAATCACAAATTGGATGGTCCGATTTGTGTTTTTAAAAATAAAAAAATTTTTACTGTTGAAATCGGCCCGTCCGATTTTTATTTCAAAAAAAAATAAATAAAAAATACAAAACGGACCATGCGATTTGTAGTTTTTTTTTTTTATCAAACAAATCGGACCTTCCGATTTGTACTTTACTTTTTTTTCCAAACAAATCGGACCGTCCGATTTGAATAAAATACTATATAAAAAAAAACACCTAATTTTTCCATAACAATGTATTACACATATATTTATACAATATAAAAAAAAATTAGCCACAAAAATGTGTTAAAAATTTTGGGATTGATCCACGGCGTATTGTTGCTTGTAACTGGTCGTAGATTTCTTATTGTTTTTAGCTTGGAATGGTATTGATTTTTATTATTATGTGCGGGGCTGTTAAAGAATATATGAAGTTTTGTTTCTAACAGGTAAATACAAAAAAAATAAATTAAAACAAATTTGTAAATATTTAAGCATTTCCTTGAGAATTCCATCGGAAACTTTGCCAAGAAACGAAATACCTATTTGTTTGATAGATATCACCATCCAAAAGAGGATGGCGTGTAACACGTGCTGCACAAAAAGTTCACCTACCAAGAAATAGTCCTACTTAAAACTTTTGAATTTAATTTATGAAGCAAATAATCCCACTTAAAACTCGTGTTATCAGCTGCACACACAAGAATTCCTCCTCAGATACCGTGACATTGTTTTTGTTTTATACGTTCTGGAATGAGAGTCTAGGGTCACACAGCTCGTCCCTTCGGCGTTAAATTACACACGTGGTTCGTCATTCTTCATGAGAAAAGCCAGCCTGGTTATTAGCACAAAGTGGAGCCCACAAAGCACACTATTTTTCTTTTCTTCTCACACCCTCACACCCTTTCTTGTGTTTTCAGCTCTCATTTTGGGGGCGTTGCTGATGAATTTCAGAAGTTTCTCATTGTCAAAATCACACTTTATTCCGTGACGGCAAAAAGGAAAGGTCAATGGCCCCGAGATCAGGGAAAGGGAAATCTAACAAAGCTAAGGCCTCGAAGAAGAAAAAGGAAGACACAGGTTATAAGAGCTCTCCATTTGCTGCGAAACAGTATCATCATCTTTTCACTTCAAAATAACATTCAACTGAACTATATTATCCTTTTCAGTTTTCACGACTACTTTTTTTAATTTTTACTACTTTTCCAGCAATAATAGAGCCTTCCTTAGTTGACATAATTGTGGTCACCCCATATGACTCACAAGTTGTTCTCAAGGTACGGTTTTTGATTTCCAGAACTGGCATTGTGGTTTTGGCTTGATATACATTTCTGATTAGGGTTTCTGTGTCTATTGAAACTTTGGTGAAGGGTGTATCTACTGATAAGATACTTGACGTGAGAAGGCTGCTTGCTCAGAATGTGGAGACATGCCACTTTACCAATTATTCTCTATCACACCAGGTTATATTCTTTTGCATTTTTCTATGCATTTCGGCAATGCATTTAAGCCAGTACCCAATAATGTGTTCCTTTAGGTGAAGGGGCAGAGACTGCATGACAGAATACAAGTTGTCACTTTGAAGCCATGCTTTCTGAGAATGGTTGAAGGTAAGTGTGTGTAAACTCCTCCTTCACCATTCTTCAACCATATGTAGAATGCCAATTGCGTGATATTATTTAAAATAAAATAATTATTTTTTCAAGATAAATCTTTTAAGAAACAATATATTATATTGGTAGAGCACTAGAGCGTTTCTCTTATCCTTGATCATCAGCCTCAAAAATCAAAATAATTGAAAGGCCTCCGCGTGGCCACATTCGTCTCACATTCAATACTTACGTACCATCTTTTAATTATGAATGTACTATGACTTTGAGCAATGTGAAAGGGGGAGGGATACTCTCCAGTAAAAAAAAAAAAAATTGGATGGTAATTTAATCTTATCATTTATTATTCTCTCTCATATTTATATTTTGTCCTATTTATAGAATTAAAAATGAAGAATCACACTTTATTCTCTCAAATATTAAAAAAATAGAAAAAATTCATTTCCTCTGAAAGATCCCAGCTTAGACAGGCCATTATAAAATTGTCTTGTAATTTTTTTGAAATATGAAATATAACAGATATGTTTTGAAAAAGGTAAAAACTTAGGTGAAGTTGTGAAGTTGATATCTGATAACCGTTAAATGAAAATTTAATTAAATCAGTCAAATTATTTAATGATTATCAAGTATCAACTTTATGTAAAGTCGACTGCAACTGAGTTTCCAGCTTTGAAAAATAAAATGAGTATTATGTATTTAGATTAATTTATTTTTTGTCTAATCTAGTATGGTCCCTCAAAATATTTCAGAGGATTATAGAGAGGAGTCTCAAGCAGTTGAACACGTGCGCCGACTATTGCATATCGTGTCCTGCACAACAAGGTTTTCCAAGCCCAAACCCAACCACAAGCCCAAGAAGAATGGAAAGGCCCAACTACACAACAACACCATTTCCAGCTCACCGGACAAACCCGACGGCGGCAACGGCGGCGGCAGGGGTGCCCTCCACCCAGCGCCGATGCTCTCAACATTCTACGACTTCTTCTCATTCTCTCACCTCTCTCCTCCCATTTTACGTTCGTATTTTTTCCTCCTTCGTTGCTGTGTGGCAATCTTAGCTTAAATTGCACATTGTTATGGGATTGTGTTGGTGCAGATTTGAAGAAGTGTGAGCTGAAGAATGCAGATGAAAGACGCGAAGGAGACTACTTTGAACTTCAGGTTGCAGCTTTCGACATCTTTTGTAACTGTAACGGATCCTGAGTCCATAGTAATTAATTATGATTATTTTTTAATTGAAATGGGTTTGTAGATTAAGATATGCAATGGGAAGGTGGTAGAGGTGGTTGCATCAGAGAAAGGATTCTACTCTCTTGGAAAGCGCTCCCTTCGGACCCACTCTTTACTTCATCTTCTCCAACACCTCACCAGAGCTTTCGCTAACGTATGTATGAACTTGCACTCTGTTTTGTGTTTGTGCAGCACGAGCTATAATAATTGAGCCGCAGTTACGTTCAATGTTTAATGCAGGCATATGGCGCTCTCATGAAAGCTTTTCTTGCACGCAATAAGGTGCCACTGAAACTCTCTTGTTTTATCGTTCAAAATTATATATGTGTATATGTTTGTTTCTTCTTACCATTTTGGTCCTTCATGTTCATCAGTTTGGCAATCTTCCACTTGGGTTGCGAGCTAATACATGGCTTCTCCCTCCATCTACTTGGAACTATCCTGATGAGGAGGATGAATACTGTGGCGGTCAGGGGCGAAATGGTCAACATGATCTTAGGCCATGGGCTAAAGAGTTTGCTACACTGGCTTGTCTTCCTTGTGAAACTGAGGAGGAGAGAGAGGTCAGAGATAGAAAAGCATTTCTGCTTCACAATCTGTTTCTTGACACCTCAATATCTAAGGCTGTTGCGGCTATAAACCACGTAATAACATTCAAGTTGAAGTGTTCTCCGGGTTCAATCGTGCATGAGGATTATGTAGGGGACCTATCCATTGTAGTCAAACGTGATGCTGCAGACACTATCCTTAGGCATGATGATAGTAACCAGGAGGAGCAAGCACAGAAGAATTTACTCAAAGGATTGACTGCAGATGAGAATGTAATTGTGCATGTAAGTTGTCACTTGTTCATGTGTTCAGAGCTTAAATTTTCACATGTAAGACCCATGCTTTTTTTCTTTTTTTGGTGGCAGGATACTGCTTCGTTGACTGTTGTTGTTGTACAGCACTGCGGATACACTGCAACGGTGAGGGTTGTGGGTGATACCAACATGAGCAAGTCTGAAGCTCAAGATATTGAAATAGATGATCAGCAAGATGGTGAGGTTAATGCTCTCAATATCAACAGGTATGAGCACATCTAATCTAATACAATACTAAATGTGAAACTTCTCTTCAACTATGATCGATCTCTTTAGTCGAGGCATTATTGGTGCTTTCTAATTCCTAAGGGGAAATTATACAGGAGAACTAAAATATATATATATATATTATTGCCATTTATGTTGGTAATAGGCTGCATGAATATTTGATCTTAATGAATCTGAGATATTTACAGTTTGAGGCTCCTGCTTCATCACCAGTCTGCAGTTGAGGCTGATCAATTGGAAGGGTCTGTGACATCTCTATCAAATTTGGATGATTCTGATTCTTCTAAATATCTAGTTCGGAAGAAGGTTCAAGAATCCTTGGAAAAGTTAAAGGAGGAGGCAGTTGTTCCTAAAAGGTCCATTCGATGGGAACTTGGTTCCAGTTGGATACAGCATCTGCAGAAACAGGAAATATCAAAAGATAATATTTCCAAAAAAGATAGTGACAATGAAACTGCACAAAATATTAAAGGTCTTGGAAAGAAGTTTAAATTATTGGAGAGGAGGGAAAAGGAAGAAACCAGTATAGGTGATACAGATTTGACAGGGCCAAATGATTACCAACTTGTGCATGTGAACGGGTCATCTGATAAAGTTGAAGCAATCACTGACGATTTAGAAAATTTTACTGAGTTGAAGAAACTTCTTTCTCACACAGCATTTTTGCATCTTAAGGTATCTGGTACTGGTCTTCATTCAAAGGTTTGAAACTCATTTTAAACTTTTGCTACAAACTACTTATATATTCTTTCTCTTGCTTCTTCTTTGGCTTTCATTCCTTTGAAATTGTCCATGTTTTCAATTTTTTGTCCCCTTTTTTTTAACATGCCAATGTTTACATTTCAATTTTTTTAATTCTATCACTTAATGCGGCTTCTTGTTGCAACAGAAAGTTGACGAGCTGATTAACATGGCACACGATTATTATGATGAAATCGCTTTGCCAAAGCTGGTACCATCAGATTCTCCAACAGATAATAATTTTTATGGATAACATGATTACATGGTCTGAGAACTGAATTCTTTACAATGTTAGGTTATGGAGTTTGGTTCGCTTGAGCTTTCCCCGGTTGATGGCCGCACACTAACTGATTTTATGCATTTAAGAGGAATACAGATGGCATCATTGGGTGAAATGGTGAGAGTTCTATTCCCTCAGATCCCTCCTGCTTACACTGCTTAAAATCTGCTATTGTACTTAAACTGGTTTGGTATTACAGTTTGATCTTGTCATGCATTTTATGGATCAGGTAAAACTAGCAGTGGATCTCCCACACATTCAATCACTTTGTATCCATGAGATGGTTACACGAGCTTTCAAGCATTTACTTAAAGCAGTAATTGCCTCGGTTGATTATGTGGAAGACTTATCTTCAGTCATTGCATCAACGTTGAATTTCTTATTTGGAGGCTCCCAAATGAGGCCGTCTGACCAACAAAATCTGAGTGATGATCATTATCTCAGAATTGAGTGGCTCCGTGTAGTTATATCCAAAAAATATGGATGGACATTAAACGATGAGTTTCAGCAGTTGAGGAAATTATCAGTTCTCAGAGGGCTCTGTTACAAGGTATCATCAATTTGGCTTGTGCTTGTGCTATTATTTTCAGATGATGAGTTTATAATATGTTATGGTTTTCTCGTACAGGTTGGATTGGAGTTGGTTACGAGGGATTATGACTTGGATTCTCCCATGCCCTTCAAGAAATATGATATTATCAGCATGGTTCCTGTTTGCAAGGTGGGATACTGAATTTAGATTTTTGTCAATCTCCAAGCGGATTCTATGTTTGATCTAGTAGTTTTATCATATCACTGAGCTAAATACCAAAAGTATCATACTTGATTCTACAGCATGTAACATGCTTCTCCGTAGATGGACGCAATTTGTTAGAATCAGCCAAAATTGCTGTCGATAAAGGAAAGAATGTGGAAGCTGTACATTATGGAATAAAGGTAACAATATAATCATCTTGTTTGTTATCTGCCTTAAGCATGATCTGTTATTTTCTATGCACAACTTGTTTATTTAATTGCAGGCATTGGTGAAGATGATGGCTGTTTGCGGTACCTATCATCGAATTACTGCAAGTGCCTATAATCTTTTAGCTGTGGTTCTTTACCAAGCCGGTTATGGTAATCAGGTGAAGATTCTGTCATATTTGCTTCTCATGTAGTGTAGAAAGTAGAGTCTTTCCATCATTTTGTTGCTAATGAACTTGTTTGAGTTTTGCTTATTTAGGCCACAATATATCAGCAAAAAGCGGTTGATATAAATGAGAGGGAGCTTGGGCTTGATCATCCTGACACAATAAAAAGCTATGGGGACCTTTCTGTCTTTTACTATCGTATGCAACAATACGAGCTCGCTTTGAAGTAGGTTACAATGACTCTCCTCTTCAAAATGGTTTAGAATGCCTATGCCATGAAGAATTTCTGTTGATTGTTGTATTTTTTTCGCAGGTATATAAATCGTACCTTATTCCTTCTTCATTTTACCTGTGGACTGTTTCATCCAAACACTGCAGCGGCTTATATAAACGTGGCTATGGTGGAAGAGGCTATAGGAAATAATGATCTGGCACTCCGGTACATACATGAAGCTCTTAAATGCAACATTAGATTATTAGGACCAGATCATATACAGACTGCTACATGCTATCATGCCATAGCCGTAGCTCTTTCTTATATGGAAGCATATTCTCTTAGTGTGCAACATGAGCAAACCAATCTTGAGATACTTCAAAAGAAGCTTGGATCAGAAGATATTCGTACACAGGTGGCGACTTTTGTTGTCTGTATATATAAAAGAATGTTACAACTTGGTATTTGGTAGATGTAATGACAAATGTTGCTGTATATATGCTTATATATAATATGTTCACTCTAATGCAGGAAGCAGCTGCATGTCTTGAATTTTTACAATCAAAAGCTCTAGAGCAGCAAGAAGCTGGCAAAAGTGGAAGTTCAAAGTCAGATGCATCCATTGCAAGTAAAGGTCACCTTAGGTACTGGCTTGGTATCTCCATGTTATTTGTTTCAGATACAACACAGTATTTCAGGGCACCAAAAAACTGTGACTCTTTTAATGCAGTGTGTCAGATCTTCTGGATTTTATAAGTCCCGAGCTTGATTCCAATGGAAATGAACATGCTCAGAGAAAACAGCAGCGTGGGAAGGTTCTCTGCCAAATTTTTACATGGTGTTACCTTATATATTTGACATTAATTGCTTTATTATTATAAACTGCTGCTACCTTTGTTTTGTAAAATTTTCTGTTGTGTTGCCTCATTATGCAACTGATAGTTGTCAATTATATCTCTAATCTTTCAGATACTTCTACCAATAAGTGACCAAAACCTTCAGCGTGAAGATGCACCAAGCAATGTGGGTGTTGTCTATAATGGCTTGGAATATGCTACTGGTATGGCAGAAAACGAAACAGAAGAAAGATCTGGCATGGTGGATTATGAAGTTCTGAACGAAAATGGCAATAATGTCCCTATGTATAGTCCACCAGTGTCAAGTGAATCTATTCACCAGGAGGAGACATCATCAGATGAAGGCTGGCAAGAAGCTAATTCAAAAAAGCGATCTGGGAACACAGCAAATCGCAAGTTTGGCTGCAGAAGATCTCATCTCTCAAAGCTGAGCATTACTGCTATCAGAGAAAGTCCACAGAAATCAAGTTCAAGAGTCCTCTCAAAAATATTATCTCCATCTAGGCAATCAGAGCTTGAAAACTTAGCTTTCAAAAAAGATTCTGCCGGTCAACTAAGTCCAAACAAACCTACTAGAGTGTCCAAAAGTTCTGCTAGCCCAACGTCTCTGAGCTTTATGGCTTCAAAGTCCATATCTTACAAAGAAGTGGCTGTGGCACCTCCAGGTACAGTTTTGAAGCCCTTGTTAGAGAAAATTATAGTAAATATCGAGAATGTAACAAAGGAAGATTATTGCCAAGGTGAAAGCCAACACGAAAAGTCTTCATCAGAAGCTGAGGAGGTTTCCGTTGCTTCTGATGATGCAAGACATACACAAAAAAATGCTAGCAAGATTTCAGCTGCAGCCAAACCATTCAATCCATCATCAGGAACACTGTCCATACTTGATCATTCAGATTCAGGTTCTGTGACAAACTTACATGATGCCAATGCTAGTCAAGGCATGCATGGGGAAACCAGGGACAGGAGTGGATACGGGGATACAAGAAGAATCATGAATCCACATGCACCAGAGTTTGTTCCCAGAAATGCAATGCAAATGGAAACCACTGCTAATGTCAGTAAGGCAGAGATAGCAAGGCAGATACTGTTTAGCTTGCTTGTCAAGTCAGCTCAGCAAAATAATGATTCTTTTGCTGAATGTAATGATGAAAAGAATGCGGTGGTGCCTCATTCCACTGAGAAAGAAAAAGAAATTGACATGAGTAAGCAAAACAATGGAGATGGTGAAGGATTTACAGTTGTGAAGAGGAGGAGAAGAAGCAGGAACAAGTTCACAGATGGATTGTATAGCCAGCAGAGTCCCATATGTGCTTCGGTCCTTTGAATTATGTGATCATATCAGCATGAAACGTGTCCCCGCCAAAATCTGGATATCATTTGGATAACAAATTCATGTCCTAGAAAATTTTCTTTTCTGTCGGATCGATAAGAATTTGTGTCATATACACGTTCTCCTTTTGCATTCGTATGTCTACAAACCGTGTCTTACTGCCTTAGCTTTCTGTGAATGAGGTTTTTTTTTTTTTTCATTTTGTGGACACAACTGATGAATTTGTTCCTCTTGTGTTGGGCTTTGTTAATCGTTTGATGGGAAAATTTATGATTTTGTTATCATTGTCGATTTTCTGTATTAGTGTAAGATACATCTAAATAAGTTAATACCAAGAAAGAGAAACTTAGTGTAAGATATCCAGTATCCTCATCATTCAAGTTGCTGGAATACAAAAATTCATGTGTTAATTATTAACCAAACTTAATATGATGTAATGATTAAGTGGATTGTTAAGAAGTTGTGAGAAAGAAAGTTGCTGAAATTCAATAATAATAATCATAATTTTCGATAGTGGAAGCAAATATATGTCTCTCAAACAAAATCTTGGCATTTAGATTTTATAAGGAGCCTTTTTTTTGTAAATACAGTATATTTTATGCAGTTGCATTGTCACACTACCATTATCACGCAAAAGAGTTTTACATTGCACCTTCTTTATTCCTCACTACCATTTAGATTGGCCTTTAAAACTTATAAATTTTGAATGATTTTCTTTCTCTCTATCTTGACAAATATCGTTGGCTTCGCGCGCAAGTATGATTAACGGGCAAATTGCAAATATGGAAGAATGAAACTGAAATATTTAACAAGCAAGATAAATTAAGTGTAGAGAGAGTAGAGAGTTAGGAGAGATTATTAATTAAATAAATCAAGAAAGGTGGTGTAGTTTAGTGAGAATTGGTTTGGTTATTATGCAAAGGAAAGAGGGAGAGTAACTGAGGAGTGGTGTGACGATAATGTTGAGAAGAAGAAGGAGAAGGCAGTAAGTAGAAGCCTTTGTGAGCTATGACTCTGTCTTCCATTTCCATTTGCAGAGGAGACACCGGGGACGCCGACGATACGGATGATGATGATGGAGTCGTGGCGTCGGTGAAGAAAGGTGGCCTTTCTGAGAGGCCGCCTATGGTGAGCTCTAGCTTCTTGGCGGCGTAGGCGTGGCGCCTCTCCTGTAGCTTGAAGCTTGCTGATGCTGCTTTCTTCTTCGGTGCTCCGGTGAGTTTCTGCACCACTTCCCTGAAGTTTGATGGATCTGCTTGCACGAACGTCGTGTTCCCTATTCTTGCTGCATCCCAACTGTAGGACGAGCTTCCTCTATGTATATGCATGCTTCTCTCTCTCTTTCTAATTGATGAGGAATGAAACGTCGTGTGTCATGTGTATGTTATGTTATATTTAAGGGTGACGAGCGAGCAAGGGAGGGGACACTCGGTAGTGGATCTTCTCTAGTGAAAAAAAAAAAATTGGATGGGGTGTAGGATCTCACCTTTTATTGTTCTCGATGAAAATCTGAGAGATCACACTTTATTCTCTCAAAGTGTTAAAAGCAATAGAGAGGATAAGGGACACTCTAAAGAAAAATTCATCAATTAATTACTACTACTATATGGTATACCTTTCTTTAATAATGTAGTTCAATTTCATAATTTCTGATTTACTGTTCCATTTCCTGTTATTTAATGTTTAATTAATAATAATGAGGGCAGGCAGACAAGTCTGGGTGACACTTTTGACTTTTTTTTAATCGATCGTAATCATAACTGTGTTCAGAGGGCACTGCACATGGAGTGCAAATTGAGACGCTGAAACGCTGAATTTTGGCTGCATATATATAATAATAATAATAATAATGTGACAGTGCTACTGCTGCTTTGTAAAAACGAAAAGTGATGCTGATAATGCTAACTTCACAACTTCCTCGTGACTGGATCAGCATTACTCAACAGAATATACTTTACTATTTATTTGTTAAGTAGTAGTGAGTGTGGTAGCTAATAGGATAGCTAGCAATAATGAAGTAATGACAAAAAGAGGTTTCACTACTTATATTTACTTCTTACTGGAAGCAATGAAAACAAGAATAAGTGAGACTGAGGATGAATGGATTGGTGGTCCAGCACTCTGAATTTTTGAATAATCACCACAGCAGGGGCCAGAGGGGGGTCACTGGAGAACCTAGCAGAAAGGAACCACCACTATTTTGCACTGCAACACTCTCATAGTTAGGTCACTGTCTCAGATACCACCTTAGCTCCTTAGCTTATGGCTTCACTTATGTGATTTCTGATTCTTTCTTTTTTTTTTATAAACAAAAATAGTATTCATATTTTTATAATAATAAAAATAAATATTTCAGTGCATGCCCATTGCCATTGCCATTGCAGTGGCTTGTTAAATTTTGTTGCAGCTTTTTTCTCTTTTCTGAGTTTGCGTGAGGGATTGCACTTTGAAATTCAGGAGAAAAAAAAAGTAGTACTTGTCTCAGTCTCAGGCCTTCCTTTTTGGTTTTGCTTCTATTCTTTGCACTTCATTTGCTTTACCCTTCTTTTCTTTTCCAATTGCTTCTCCTTTATTTTATTTCTGACATGCTTTCTATTGTGTGCCCATATAGGCCAACACCCTATCCACCTCTTCATATCCATCTCTAGATTTAATTTTATTTGAATGAAGATAACATACTTTATGCACTTATATATAAGTTAATCTATTTACCTTGATCAATTATATAATGTGTTTCTTTAATTTAATTTTTCATTGCAAACTTGAGCTATCTGTACTTCTGTAGTTTATAGGCCAGTTTTTGAGAGGCAAAATGATCAGAACACGTAGAAGCTAGCTAGTAAGCTCTAATAATAATGGAGGAGGAGATACAGTATTTTCAACGTGATTAATTCCGCGGCACCCTTTTAAGATTCCATCATGCATCACTTTGCCCCACAAAAAGGGATGGAAAAAAAAAATCAGAATTAGACTTTTGATTTCACTAATCAACTTCATTTTATGCACGGAAGAGGATAAGGCACCAAGGTCCAAGAGCATATGCTTCCATAAATTTAGTGATGCAATCGAAGAAAGAAAACTAAGAATATGAGAATATATAAGCTGTCTTGTGTTTCTAGTAGCTAGGCTAAAGCTAAACTAATTACTAGCAATTGGTAATCATCAAGTACCCACCACGTGTACGTTAATGTCACTTGTATTATTACAACTAGATTTAGACTAAAACTAAAAAGAATTCGTAAAAGAGATCATATATAATTGAAATTAATATTTAATTTTTTTATTTTATTTTTCGTGACTCACGTACAAAATATTAATAAGAATGGAGAAAAAAAATAAGAACTATGAGATTTTGTGAAAAGACGAAATAAAGAAAAGGTATGAAGTGAATGTTGATTTATATAATAAACATAAAAATGAGTGAATATAAAAAAAATGATGAATTATATTTTATTACTCAATACTTATTAAAGAGAAACAACAATAACATTAAAACCATATAGTATCTTATATATATAAAAGTAAAGAGTAAGAATATAAAAGTACAGAGTAATCTAAAGAAAAATAAATACTATAAAAGTGAGAAGAAAAATGAAGAATTTAAGTTATAATTCTATATAGTAATCATAAAGAAAGAGTGAATATAAAAAAAGATGAATTATGTTTATATTTAATAAAAAAAAATTAATATTAACATTGAAGGCATGCATATAGTATCTTATATAAAAATAAATAATAAAAAAATAAAAATATAGAATAATCTAAACAAAATAAATATCATGAGAGTAAAAAAATAAAAAATTCAAAATGTATTAAAAGATTATTTTGAGTTCAGATTTAATATATCATAAATAGATGGATCTATTTTGACAAGTGACAACCTTATGGGCTATGGCAACAACACTCAGTAAATTGAGGGAGCAACATATATATTTGTAGTGATTAACTGATTATTATTTAAAAAACAAAGTGCACATAATAGTGTGATCTATGATTTATCTTCTATGGGAGAAAAAATTCAATGATGAGAGGCGTACGTGGGGAGCATCATGATGGCCAGCAAATTAAATAAGAGAAGGTAACTAAATAAAGGAAACTGTGAAGTAGTTGTGACTGAGTTCTCTAATTCAATAAAATAATTTGTTATTGCCAGACAACCCAGCAGATTAAAGTGGCTTTAACCGTACCAGAATCTGATCCAATATAAACAATTATGACCAATTTGATGAACTGGTTTCTTGTGTATGTTTTGTGTTGCATATGCTTTGAGTGGATATGATGGACAAGTGTTGGGTGTCTGGGTTTTATAGAGGACTTTTAAACAAATGAAAGATTATCCTTTAAGGATAAGTCGACAATAAAAATATATACTTTTGTGCTGATTTGTGTGTGTATGACTCATATTTAAAACCCTCATAAACGAATACAAGGCATCTCTCTCTTAAGTCTAAGGTGAAGCCCTGAATTGGATAAACCTAAACCCGTAGTAAGTAGTATGTAATTACATATTCTTTATTTTTTTTCGTCCGGGTAATTATATATTCTTCAGTTCACTGAATTTAGTATATGATGTGACAATGAAAATCTTCTTATTTCATTTTATTTTTATTTTCTTGGTCACAAATCAGTGATTCACAATGTAAAACTATAGTGTATCCCATCTTCCAATTAGGGCCTTATTTTGGTCAAATAAATTGGGCCTTAACTTTACTTTCTTGCTTGAAATTTGGCCTTGTACAGTGAGGTTTGTTTTTGTTTTGCCATTGCCCAAGAGATAGAATTGAAGTTCCTTGAGCAAAAAGAAAAAGGTGAAAACCAAAGCAAAATCAGACCAAAGGAAAAGTCTAGAGGGTCAGCAACTTTTGTGTTTTCTGACCAGCTCTTAACCATCAAAAGAAAAGTGAGTGATTTCTCACCATTGGATGTAATTTCACACCATTAAAAATATCATTAATGGCCAATTGATGGTTACAAAATACCAAAATTGCTGGCTCCCTAACATTCCTCCATACGAAAATAGAAGCAAATCCCACCCTAACCAAGTAAACAAGTTTTCACTTCAACATGTTTGAACTTTGAATGTTATGACTTGCACAATTTATTTTGATCTTCTAGTAATATCTTAAAGTGAAATGGAAAAACTGTTACATGGAGAATTTTGATTCTTAAAGATTCTAAGCATAACCATGCAAGATGTAGTGCACCTCGTACAAACATGCATAAATAAAACCACTCTAATTCAAAAAAGGGATTGGCATAAAAACATTTATTCATAATAAACTATGGTTTGAAATCTAAGAGCATAGTCAAAGTCTGCACACCACTCAGCACCATTTCTTGTACTTGTACACGCTTTGATATTAGTGCTTCCACTTCTATATTGGGCCGCATACACATACCTTATTATGTTCAATGCTCAGATCGGATATGATAGTATGCTACTCTAATGTCTAATTACCATCCTAAGTTGCTAGTACATGTGGAATCCGAACAAAGCAAGTGATTAGTGAATAAGAGATTAATTTCAAGCTCCTTAATGATTGAACGTGGGAAAGAAGATATTTTGTAGCAGGCTTGGAAATAGCCAATAAGAATATAAGAAGGTGAAGAAGTGAAGCTGATTGATTAAGAAGTTGATTTAAGACATTGTGAGCCGTTCCAGAATCAAAACAAAACTTGTTAAGTTTTTCGATAGTTACATGAGCAAGTCTTTCATTGCACGCCCTTGAAATGGTGGATACTTCCAAATAATAATGCATAGACTTTGTGCAAGTGTTCATCAACTTGCAATAAAACTAACGAATAACATCCTATTTTCAATCCTTAATTAAAGTTATCAGCATGTTTTGATGATAAAATTGATAAAAAAATCTATTTTCATGTTTACTTTTCTTTGGACGAGGCACAATAAAAGGGCACTGAAAAACACATGCACGTGGTTTTGTTGGTCTCCCATCAAAGCTGCACCGGGTTCGGAGCAGTTAACATGCTAGAATTAAATGTTACTTCTCCTTGAATTTACTAGCTGTATAGACACCGTTCAGAGCAGGGTGGCAACGGGGCGGATTTTTGCTCTACCCGACTCCGCCCCGCTGTACAACAATTCGCATGGAACCCGTCCTGCTTTTATCCGCAGATAGTAAAATGTTGAACCCTAACTCGTCCCTGCAGGTACCCACTGCCCCTACTCGCCTCTATAATTATTAAAATTCAATAAATAAAATTAAATTTCAAAATTTATATAACCATCATCACATACATAACATAAATTAAAATAAAAATTTAAATATGATACAATATTATTAATCATTTACTAATTATTTTACATATATTATACATATTATATATTAAAATTATATATATTATATATATAGCGGGGCGGGTAGGGGCGGGTATTACCTAAACCTGAAGGGACGGATATTACCTAAACCCGTCCCCGCCCGCCCCGAGCAGGTAGGGACGGGATGGATACCGCGGGTTCGGGTGGTATTGCCTCAAAGTGAAAATGTGAAAAATATCTACGTCATTCTCTAGGTTTTCTGTTATGGGCTTATGGCATACACTAACAGTTCCCTCAACGACTTAACTGAATATGTTTGTGTACGTTCGGATCATCCTAGATTACATAAACGGATCAAAATCCATAGAATCAAACAGAAGCTATAAACTATATCCTACTTACTAAAGTTTAAAAACTAGCCGTAGAATTGTAACACCCTTCAAATTTCTCCCCTGTAACCACCAGATCCAAAATAATCCTTCCTAGTATTAGCAATCGCCATGCTCTTCTGATGCTCGAATTTAGGACAATCACGGATGCGATGACCAAGACCGCCACAATATGCACATCCCTTGACACCAGTTTTGCCAGTAATCTCATCATTTTCTTCCGTGGGATCAATCAAATCTGCCAAAACTGGAGGAATCCTCTGCTTAGCTTCTTGCAGAAGGTGTTTCAGATCAAGCAGTGTTGTCTCACTTTGGTTCTTGTTTATGAAAGTGGTTGCTATACCAGTCTTGCCACATCTTCCAGTCCTTCCAATTCTATGCACATAATTCTCGATTTCAGCCGGCATGTCATAATTGATGACATGCTGAATATCAGGAAAATCCAGACCCTTGGACGCAATATCAGTTGCAACCAACACATCTTTCTTTCCAGACTTAAAGGCCGCAATGGCATACTCTCGCTCTTCTTGATCCTTGCCTCCATGAACGGCAACTGCCTCTACTCCTTTCATTAGAAGATATTCATGAATGTCATCCACATCAGCCTTGTTTTCGCAGAACACCAAAACAGGTGGTGGGGTTTTCTGGAGGCACTCGAGGAGATACACTATTTTGGCCTCTTGCTTGACATACTCTACCTCCTGAATCACATCAAGATTTGCAGCCCCTGCCCTTCCCACATTCACTATAACTGGCTTCACCAAAGCGCTTCTTGAGAAGTTCTGGATTTTGGTTGGCATGGTGGCAGAGAACAGAAGGGTCTGCCTCTGAGCTTTGAAGTGATCAAAGACTTCTCTAATGTCATCCTCAAACCCCAAATCCACCAACCTATCAGCCTCATCCAGAGTCAAGTACCTACAACTGTCAAGATTCATCTTCTTCTTTGCCAGCAAATCCTTCAATCTTCCAGGAGTGGCAACAACAATGTGAACACCCTTCTTCACAACATCCACCTGTGATCTCATGTCTATCCCACCAATACAAAGCAACGGCCTCAGCTCAGGATAACCGGCTTCCCTCAAAGGCTTCAAGAACTGCTCAACCACTTCATAAGTCTGCCTTGCAAGTTCCCTAGATGGGCAAACAACCAATCCAAAAGGGCCTTCTCCGGGAACAACAGGCATCATAATCTCCTCCTGCAATGCCAGCATGATCATTGGAAGCACAAAGACAAGAGTCTTGCCAGAGCCGGTAAAAGCAATGCCAATCATATCCCTTCCTGATAAAATGACAGGAAGGCCCTGAACCTGAATTGGAGTCGGTTGAACTATCCCTTTTGCTCTCAGCTTGTTTAAGATGGGATCAGGGAACCTCATGTCCTTGAAATTCTTAACAGGGCAAGGGACATCTTCACCGTGAACAATGATATGCCACTGTTTCCGGATCAAATCAGTTTCCCTTTTGGGCATGGTTCTCAGGCGCAGAGGTGGTTTCCACCCAGTTGGCAGAGGCTCAGAGTAAGTGATTCCCTTCGCCAATTCACGAACGGACAAAAGGGTTTTTCTGTCAGGCAAATTGTCGAGCATCTCCTGCTCTTGTTGAAGAATCTGCTCCGTAGCACTGATCTCCGGCTGTTCCTTTTTCAGCTGCGAAGCCTTAACCAGAAGGCTCGGTTTCGCTTCGCTCCCATCATCGCCAACGAAGGAGGAGGAGGAAGAAGAAACAAAGTACTTCCCTTTTTGTTGAAGGATGTTCTGTGCTTGCATGGCCCTGCGCTTCGCCACAGGCACGTACTCCACGTAATCATCATCTTCTTCCATCATCCTCGATACCAAATGTGAACTTTACTACTCAATTCGAGTAGAGAGTAGCGGAACTGCAAGGTGGCACCAACTGCTGAAACAGGGAAAATGCGTAACAAACCGCCATAGGTTTTTTTTCGCCGCCAAATATTTGGGCTTTGAAGGCTTGGCTGTTGGGCCCAAAATAAATTGGCCCATTTGACTTTGACAGTTTTGCGTTAACGAAAAATCACGTATATTAATAAAAAAATCACGTATATTAATAACAGAAACAGAAATAAAATAATATGTTGAACTAAAGCAGGTTGATGAAGTGGCTTGCTTGGTACCTTTCGGGGGTTCAAAGGTAACTTGGTAAGGAAGATAAATACGTAACTTTAACTGGCTCCTGTCACTGTCACTGATATTTTTCTTATTCATGAATGCATTCCGTATAAGTAACGGACAGCTACTACTTATTTTGAATTGAGATGTCAAGTGTTCATGTTGACGTCGTGGGTCCCATTCACATTCCCATCCGCCATCCCCTTCCAACTTGGTAACTCCTTTGCCATAATACCAAACTCGCCCCCATTCTTTCTCATAACTGTCAACTGCTAAGAATCAGAATCAGAATCAGAATCAGAATCCGATGGTGGTTTCTGGTAGAGGAGATGCACACAAGCGTCTTTGCAGCTCCAAATTCTTCAAATCTTGGGTTTCTCATCCACAAAAGGGACAACACTGTCCATCACTTCTCAATTTGTGCATCCACGCAGCCACCCAGGTGCTCCTCCACCTTCCACCTTCCACCATTATCGTTTTGTTTCTCTTTGGTGATCATTAACTCATTCTTTCCTTCCTTTACAGGACATACTTCAATATCATACCTTTTCTGAACTCCCACCGGATTTAACTCAGCAAATTTTCAACAACCTACTTTTCTCTGGTCGTCTCACGCTCCCTTCCCTCCAAGCTTTTCGACATTGCACCCTCCAGGTATTAGCTATTATTAGCTCAACAATTGTGTGTACTGTGTACTTGTGGATGATCATGTTATTGTTTGACAGGATATTTACTTGGGAGAATATGATGCTGATGTTGTGGATGATTCTTGGATGGATATCGTCTCATCACAGGGTTCATCTCTGCTTCATCTGGATCTATCAGCGTCTCAACTCACTGACTATGGACTTAGCTATCTGCAACAAGGTAAACATATCATTTCTCTAAATCTTAATCCCTGTGACCCAATTTCAGATGGGCTGCTCTATATCTGTGGTATGCTATTCTTACAATTTATGTGGCTCTGAATTTTATTGATCTGCATATAAAGGATAAGAATCTTCTTATGCCCTCAAGGTTTACATCTGACATAAAACTCTTGCAGGCCTGACAAACTTGACGAGTTTGAGTTTTGGAAGAAACCATGCAATTTCTGCTGAAGGAATGAGTGCCCTTTCTGGTCTAGTTAACTTGGTCAACTTGAATTTGGAGAGATGTCCTGGGATTCATGGAGGCCTTGTTCATCTTCAAGGTCGTTTCATATATTCAACTTTTGGAAAACATGAAGGAGATAATATCATTTTACGCTTTGGTTCAAATCATTTGTCATTGGATGAAAGAAAAAAAAAATGAACATAATTGTTTGAGTTATTCTAACAACCATGCTAGGTGTATACCAAAATTAGCCACCAAGATAGAATAACATTGGAATACAAAATATACATTAAAAATGAGTTAAACTACACATGTATTTATACATAAATACATGGTGGTTGATTGTAGTACATGATTTTGGTGTGCAAATAGCATTTTTGTTATTCTAATTGAGAAAAATTGAGGTTCAATTCTTTTATTGTTAATGTTGTTAAGTTAGTGAGTTTCATACCTTACCATAATGTTGTACAGTTCAAAGTTTTGTTTGCACATCACAATTCAAGGATATGGTCCATACTTTTCAGGTTTAACCAAGTTGGAATCTCTGAATCTGAAGTGGTGTAATTGCATAATAGATGTCGATATGAAACCTCTATCAGGTTGGTTTCATATTCTTCCGTATGTGAGGCAAAGTCACTAATATTCTAATTATTACATTCACTGCACAAGCATACATGGTGAGATGAGTAACAGCACAGATTTTTCATTGAATTTACCTGCAGAGCTTACAAACCTGAAAAGTCTTGAGATTTCCTCCAGTAAAGTCACAGATATTGGCATCCGTTTTCTAAAAGGTATTGTGCATTGCATTGTAGAACTGTTCCAACATATAGCCACTAGATTTGTTTCCACAATGCACTGATATTGTGTTAATGGCGTCCAAATGTCTTGTGTACGAGTGTTTCTGATTAACAATTTAAGAGAAAATGAATTTCATAATTTCATACTCATCTTCTTTTCTTGCCTCATTTCAGGGCTACAAAATCTTGCTCTGTTAAATTTGGAAGGCTGCTTCGTAACAGCTGCATGCTTGGATACTCTTGCAGGTTGAATCACTTCACAGACCTTATTTATTTATTTATTTGTGGGGGGAAGGAATAAGTTTATCTTGATAATATCTATGCCAAAGAGCTTTAGGTGTATCTTCTTATTCATTTAAAAAGTGAAGGTTTCAGGTTGAACCAACTTACGTTACTTTTTAGAGAACTTTCTTTGTTGGATTTAAGATTAACTAAAGAATCATTCAAGCAACAAGTTAATATTGTGATTGATTGTTTTCTGCCAGAGCTTCCAGCCCTCTCGAACTTGAATATCAGTAGATGCAATTTTACTAACAATGGATGTGAAATGTTTTCACGTAAGTTGTAGACTTGTCAGTTGTACAGCTAGCTACTCAATATATACTTATTGGGTTTCACTTTTTGGTTGTGAATACTAAGTTTGTATTATTGGCTTCTTTTGTTTGTTTTCTTTATTTCTGTCAGGACTGGAAAATTTGGAAGTGTTAAACTTGGGATTTAATGAAATATCAAATCCATGTTTAGGACACTTGAAAGGTGATGATTGTTGAAATATTGCGGAATTTGACCCATAATCTTGTATTCTTGCTTGCAGTCATTGAGTATTAATTTCGTATGCATAACATTTCCGATACAGCGCTACTCAGTAACATCATATTTGCTAGGTTTGAATTGAATACCAATTTATGTACCTTTTTTATCAAGCAGGACTGACAAAGTTGAAGAGCTTGAACCTTGATTCATGCAGAATTGATGATGATGGATTGGTCCACCTGGCAGGTACTTAATTACTTATGTTTGAATTTATTACATAAATATGCTTTGGATGGTAATTTGCCACAAACTTAAGGAAAGAAAATCCAAAAAGCCTTAGCAGTATGCACCAAGCATCTATTAGGTTATTTTGCATGCATGTGTTTTGTCATTGAAAATTCACATATCCGCTCCTTACTTAATGAATTTACAATAATTTGAATGCTTTTATATTTTAGGCCATCAGCAATTAAAATGTCTGGAACTCTCTGATACAGAAATTGGAAGCAGTGGACTTCAACATTTATCAGGTTTAATATGCAGCCATGTTTATTTTCTGAATTGATCATATAATATATTTATATATGCATGAGCTATATATCAGAGTAAGTAGAATTCTGTGAACATTTTTTTATAGTGATATTCTATTTATTCATTTTATATTTTGTTGGTATAGGAATGTATAGTCTGGAGAAACTAAATGTGTCATTCACAATGATTAGTGATAGTGGTTTAAGTGAATTGTGTGGACTGTCATCTCTCAAGTCACTCAATTTGGATGCTCGCCGTGTTACTGATTATGGACTCGCTACCCTTGCAAGTACGTTTCTATGCAATGATTTTCTCTCCTTTTTTTTTTTCTCTCTCTTTCTGTTGTTACCAATAATCTCCATCATCCATGCTCATGCAGGTTTGTCCGGGCTTACTGACCTGGATTTGTTTGGGGTACAGATCACAGATTTTGGAACAAACTACCTCAAAAGTAACAACTGTTTTAATTTCTGAGAGTGATTTTGATACTTTGAATGTATCCCGCTTGAATTATTTGGATTTTGTATCATATCTTTACTAACTTTGTTTAATTTGTATGGAAAACAGACTTTAAGAGCTTGCAGTCGCTGGAAATATGCGGTGGAGGATTGACTGATGATGGTGTGAAAAATATAAAAAATCTTTCGTCTCTTATGTTCTTGAACTTATCACAAAACTCCAACCTCACAGACACTGCACTCCACTTAATTTCGGGTACATTGTTCTGTTTGAGAAAAACATGATCATGAGCATGTTCTTGTTTGGTCTGTAATCAGTGTCCTATTTTTAGTGCTCATATTATGCATGCGATTCCACCTCTTTTCAGGGCTTACTAGTTTGGTTTCTTTGAATGTTTCAAATTCGAGGATCACGCGTGATGGGCTGCAGCATCTGAAAACACTACACAAGTTGAGGTCTTTGTCAATGGAGTCATGTGAGGTGACAACAAATGACATTAAGGAACTTAAATCAAAATATCTCCCGAATCTCCTAAGCTTTCGCCCTGAAGAGTGAAGACCAGTTTAGGATTATTATGTCCTGATTGTACGTACATTTTACAATGTTTGTTGACTTATTGTTCGAGTCGCCACTGCTTGGTGCAAATCTTTATTTATTTTCATGTAGAACCATTGTAATTCATCTGGATTTGCAAGTGTAAATATACACTAATTCAATGTCTAAATTATCAAATCA
Source organism: Arachis ipaensis (assembly GCF_000816755.2). Taxonomy (NCBI): domain Eukaryota; kingdom Viridiplantae; phylum Streptophyta; class Magnoliopsida; order Fabales; family Fabaceae; genus Arachis; species Arachis ipaensis. Next base: position 327,964 of record NC_029793.2, on the reverse strand, counting down.
GTGTTGGCGATGAGGAAGATAAAGATACGATTGGCCAAGTTAGAAAGCGACGGTAGTTTATACTTAACATGACTACACAAAAGAACAAGTTAGGATGGAGATGGACCAACCAATGTTACTTGGCGGAAGTACTCAACATATCCTACATCTATAAATATCATCATTTAACTTAAAGAAAAGAAAAGAATTTGAGGCGTATTGGCAATTGCATTTAAGTACAGTACATAAACTAGTGGGTTGCTTCTTGAAAGGGCCAGCAAGCCAAGTATGTAAAAGAAACTTGTCTTTGGCTGTGACTTTGGATCATCTCTGGGCAGCTTCTTCTGAAGAAGCACCAACTGAGACAGCTGCTGCATTGCTTGCTGACCCATTCTCGATGGGTGGAGGCACGCCCCATTTTCCTTCAGACTCGAGGGGCTCAAACACATGCACTCCACCGTCCGAAAGTCCAACTGCAAATTGATTTGGTTCTTGTGGATGTGCAGCGATTACAAGCGGTTGTACATTAGAACTGCTGGCACAGACAACAATTGTAAAATGTTACCGACCTCAATCAGATCGTATTTATAGCATAAAACAGAATAACTGAAAAGAGGTAACAGATAATACAGGTTAAAATACAACTACTGTGGACTTTGAAGGACTTCAAAGCAGAGTATCAAGCTGCTTGCTTCCAATAGAGAACGAATAACAATTATAAATTAAATCTACATGAAATGTGTACCTATAAAATGTTCTGTATTTGCAAAATGATAACTGAGAAACAATTTAATAATTCAAGGACAGAAATGTCTTGCAAACTTAGATAAAACATCCATCAAACAAGGCATTACCTGACACCTGCAGAAAGATATGCAGAAGGATTGACTCGACAGCGTAATCTGAGGTTTGAAGCACTAAACACACAGACTGTTGCATCTAAGAAGCTGGCGTATATGAGCTGACTATCGCATGAGAAAGTTGCATGCGATATAGGTGCAGCAGAACTTTGTGGAAACCACTGCAATTTAGCATAATTTATCAGATAAAAGACCAATTAAATAAAATGTGCAGTAAATATAAAACTCAGCTAAATGAATTTGCCTGCTTTAGACATTCTAGTTTCGTTGCTTCATAAATTGCAAGCTGCGTTTCATGTACAACCAAGAAGCGTATCTGATCCTGATGAAACTGTACACGTGTATCTGCCTGCACTGGTTGAGTCCTTCCAGCAGGAAGTTGCAAGAATCTAGTCTTCTGTTTCTCCCATCCATCAGTATTCCACACACAAATCTGCACATTAGATGAATAAATTCCCATATGACAACTAATGACAATTGCATTGCCAACATCAAGCTCAAAGTAGGCCATTAATTGATGAGAACTATTTGGATCTCCAAAACTAGTTCCTTTAATGCAATTTAATCATCAAACAGATTCTGGAGGCAAATCTACACTGAACGACCATTACCTGAGCATCTGCCCCAGAAGAAACTAAGACATTCAATACATGAGAGAAAGCAAGACCTGTGATTCTTTTAGTGTGGCCTTTGAGTTTACTTTTAACCTGCAAATAAGAAAGTTATGCATAAACACCAAATTACACAAATCATAAGTTAGCAGAAACAGTTTATGAACAGCAATCATACCTCATCTACACGGACATTATATATCTGAATTGAAGAATCATCCATGCCTATAGCAATGATATTGTTATCCTGAGGATGGAAAGCAAGAAAGGTTGCAGCAGGTGGTGGAGGCATGAAAGTAGTCATTGTCTGCACTTGGGCCAAGATTGAAATTGATCAGTTACAAGCCAAATACAGTCTTGAATAATGATAATGACTAGGACTTATAGCTCACCTTAAAAGTCATCATATTGAACAGAGAAATCTTCCCCCCTGATGCTGACATTACATAAGAATCATTTTTAGAAAGAGCAAAGCAAGGAACAGCATCCTCAGTATTGCTATCACCAATGTCATTTGTCATCAGGATGCCACTTGAAGGTTGCCATAGCTGAGGTGGCACACTGGCAGTGGCCTACACAAAGAAATGTAAACATCATGTATTCATTCCCAAGTCACCAAATCATAAGTAATCAGTTGGCATAAGTAACTTCACATATTATCACACCTTGCCAGAAGAATTACGGTCACTTCGCGGCCACTTCCAAAGCAGATGAATGGCATTTGAAGCTAATGCCAGAATAGCATTGCCTGAATTAGTGTATATCAACCTTGATATCTGTCATAATAAGGATAGAGATTATCAGATTACTTAGTTTGAAGAGAGTAAGGGAGGTTAGAAGAAGGAAACTCGAGGGAGGGCTTAACATTATCCACCAAACTACCAAAGGTAGCACTTATCCAGGAAATTGCAGGTGAGGTTTATTTTATTTTTAATTTTCCTTTCTTCTCTTCATACTAAAATTTCTTTTATAAGAAAGAGAAAGATATCCAGGTATTAAAATGATTTATAAAACAACTAAGTTTCACTAAACTTTCAATATTGTATGCGTAAGGTAAACAACATACCTTGGTTACTCGTACATTCTCAGGTAGCTTTAAGGATCTACACTGAGATGGTTCACTGATTTCAGTAAGCTTCCATATCTTTGACTTATCATTGGATTCTTCACTTATTCTAGGTTTAACATCTCCCAAGTTTCGGGCATCTCCATTCTGATGAGTTGAAATCCACAAGTACTTAAATTAATACTAACACCAAAACACTGGCAATGATAATAAATACATCATAAGAACTACAGTAAAATGCCACTCCCCTTTCGAAGGGAAGGGAAGGAAAGGGGCAGAAGAAAGTATACACTCTGGTACAAATAAGACTTGTATATTCATCTACAGAAATATAAATAAATAAATTTCAAAAGAGGAGCTGCAAGAAAAACAGACCATTCCAGCCATAGCTACCACAGATGGGACCCTTTCTGAAAGTGCAGCACTACTGGCAGCAGCTGTGGAAATTGGATTTATTGTAGGCTGCCACAACCACAAAATTCATGTTAGCCTATATCTTATTAATGACAACCAATAGAAGTATAATGACTACAAGTCTACCTTCGCCATGGCTTCTGACGTTCTTGATGCATCATACATAGAATTCTCTAATGAACGCAACAAGCGCATACCATCTGCATTGGCTAAGATTTTAATTCCATTTTCATTTGCTGAGACAGCTAAAAGAGCTCCATCCTTGTTGAAACGAATCCGTGGACTTGCCTAGAATTCAGGTAAGGTTATAATTAGCAACTAGTGTTTGCAGAGACCAGCTCTGCAATTTGAAATAAAATAATGAAACTTACAGGGAGACCCCCATCAGCATCAACTTGTGTCAAAAGCTGAATATTGTCCATATCCCAGAACTTAATGGAGAAATCATCACCCGCAGCCAAAAATCGATTTTTGGTTGTATCAAATTGTACAACACCCAAAGATCGTTTGCGAAATCCTTGATAGGTCCTTTTAACAGCTCCCTCGCTTTCATTCCACTCAACAATAGAGGATTCCCCATCCTTGCTTGTCCCACATGAAAAGAGCCTATAGTATATATATTCAGAGCAGAAACAATGAATGTGAAAAACACGTACTATAATTTTCAACCATATAAAAAGATTGAGATCAACATAAGAATCCAAGGTTGAGAATATGGACCTTGTACCATCAGCGCTATAGGCCATGGTGGTGCACCAACGACCAGGAGCATCATAATCAACACGAGATCCCAAATTGTCATACAACCATGCTTTTATCTTTCCATCTAATGCTGTTGAAAAGATGAACTACAACATAAAAACCGAGTTAGTCTGCAAAGGGAGCTAGAGGAATCGCACAAACAGACTCGAGTGAATTTTCCCAAACATATGAATCTAAACTTCTACGGTTCTACCTGAATGTTTTCTTTATAATGTGGGCAGACAGAATAAACTGGAGCCTCGTGACCTTCAAAGGTATACTGCTTTGCACCCGTAGCAGCATCCCACACCCAGTGGCGGAGCTTAGTTCAGACAAGGGGGGGCCATGGCCCCCCCAAACTTTTTATAAAAAAATTAGTAGTACTTTTTCAAAAGATAAAAAATAATTCAATTGGTTTAAATACTTTACTATGACTTAAAGTACCCAATAAATTCTGTACCTTACTGATATCCTCGGCTAACAAAACTCACAATCGAGAACAGGTCAAACACGTCGCAAGTGCCAAGAATCTCACATCAACAAACTCATACATCGATTTCCGGTAACAAACCCTAAAAAGCCAAACACTACTCAAACGTCCACCTTCCTTTACTACGCGGTCTATTTAAACAGACGAGCAAACCTCGTCTGGGGCAAGTGAAAAACAGTGATCATAAGCTACTAGGAAAAACGACTTCATAGCACCAAACCCTACAAATTCCTTATTTTTACTTTTGCTTGTTGAAGTTTATATTACCGAGCACTAACTTGAGTGTCGGAGTCCTTTTTGCAGGTTCCACGCCGAGGTCTTCAGTTCCGAGGAGAATACTTCCGAGCCCCTGACGGAGCTTGTAGCCGATCACACTTCGAAAGCTTTATCTCGCAAGGAACAAGTTCAATAAGCAACCCTCTCTCTACCTTTAAGTTCAAATATAAAAAATTAGATATTTTTATTTATTTAATTTAATATTATTTTATATTTTACTATTTATTTAATTTAATTTTTTATATGATAAAAAATAATAGAATATTCAATAAGTATTAATATTATTGTATTTGTATAAATTGATACAAAAAAATTTAATAAATATTATAAATTTTAATATTTATCCTTCTAACTTCTTTTTTACATATTCTACATGATATATATTCAAATTTTTATATAAAATAATAATAAAAAAAATCAAAGAATTGATGCATTTTTTAAGAGGAAGCCTAATATTTAAGAAGGAGAACATATAATTTTTACAATATCAATACCTATAGATAGTTCTTATACTTTAATGAATCACGAAAAAAGTGAGATACAACCTTCAAAAGTTCAAATAGTTACATCTGATGAGTTTGACCTTAATTTTTTAGAACGAGACCCTGAAAAATGGCTTTAAATTTGGCAATATCACCTAAACCAGAGAGATGAGATTAGACGAGCTTATCTTAAATGGGTCCATATCAAAAGTATTTTGAGAATTATCTTCTATGTGGCCCCCCCAAAATTTTGTTTCAAGTTCCGCCACTGCCCACACCTAAAGTTAAATAACTTAGTTAGCAAAATATGTTGTCATCTCCACTTCAGAAAACCAAGTCCATGCTTTGACAAAAACCAACCTTAATGGTCTTATCATCACCACAAGTTATCACACATAGTTGTTTATTTGGATGGGAAAATGCTAAGTCATTTACTCCACCAACATGAGCATCAATCTACAAAAAGAGATTCAAAAGTAAGCATTGCAAATGGTTATAAGTAAAATATAATGTAAGAAGATAGAATTATCCAATGTGTATGCATGCAAATGTTTGTGTCTACCTCCAGGTGCTGCCGTACTTCATCGCCACCATGATAAGAGTATATCTGAACAATGTGCCTTGAGTAAGCAACTCCTGTTTGTTGAACAAAGTCATATTAATGATTGGTTGCGTTGACTTCAGAAAGTATACATTAGAGAATATCATAAACGAATAATTTAAAAACTTTCAACTTACCGAATAAAGCACCATCTGGACTCCAAATCACACGGTTGACAGAAACACCTGGATCTTTGACAAGAGCAGCCTGAATTGCACATATATAGCTTTATTTCAGTAACTATAAGTTACAAGTAGCCGGGCTTGGTATAAAAATGCATGTATAAAGGAGAAAAGGGGAACCTGAAATGGCATTGAACAGGCACTAAGATCCCAAACTTTGAAATTCCTCAAGACCAACCGCTCCCTAGAACCCACTTCCCACAAAGCAATGTCCCCAACATTTGTACCAACTGACACATTGCATGAAAAGAAGGAAGAACTTATGTTTAGCTGAGAACAATAACATCAAATACACACAATTAACTCAAGTGAAAAACACTATTGAAAGGTCTTAGAAAGGCAGCAGACCAAGAAGTATAGTCTGTTGAACTGGATGGAAGTCCATGCTCATAGGAGATGAACCCTGGTTCAGAGTCCGCATAACAGTCTTTGGCAAGTCATCTGGTGCATTAAAAGCCTGGCCATGACCATGACCTGGGAACGTGGCTGACAACACATTGACAGGAAGATTTACCTGCACAACATGATGAAAAGTTGATACCAGAAATGTGAGTTGTAAAAATTTGTATAGATAAGAATTACAAGACCACTAGTGATTTTTTTTCCCTAAGTGGTATCAGATTACCTCATCCGACATTCCCATTGGTCTTGTTCTCTTAGAGACATGATCTGAATCTCCAGATGGGTAGTCAACAGAAGGATTAGTCGGAGGGGTCCTAGGGTGCTTCAAAGCAGCTTAAACAAGACAATGAAACTTGTCAGAAGTAAGAGATTGAATTTAGAACCATAGCCAATTAGATGTTAAAACCACTACAAACTCGAGAATAGCAGGCCGCAAGAAAATGTATTACCAGGGATTGATGGTGCACCAAGACCTGTAGCAGTACCAAGACCTATAGTGGCTCCTCCAGAAACTGCAGCATGTGCTACAGTGGTAGGATTTGACATCCAACCAGCCAGGGGTGTTGGCACAGGTGCTGGAGTAGGTTGAAAAGGCTATACACATTAACCACAGAATAGTCCAGCACCAAAATAAGAACCAAAAGATAACAATATGTAATGCCTACGAAACCAAATCAGTAAAGTAGCCCACCCCATGTGCACCAAGAGGAGGAAACCCTCCAGCCTTTGGCAAGGATCCTAGTAGTGGATTATTAGCAGGAGATGGAGCTCTTGCACCGTTGGGTTGTCCACATGAGTGATCCACAAAAAGTGTTTTTATATCTGGATTTGGACGTGGAGTCTTACAAAGTTGATGCTGCCAATTCAAGCTGTAATTTTATTTTTGAAATAAGAAAACAGAAAACATAACCAGTTATCCATTAATACAAAACAACATAACCAAATCGGCTGTATATAGAAACTCTTCGGAGCCAAAGCATATGAGGTAGCTTCAGTTCAAAAGAATGATTTATCATTTAATAGCAAAGAAAAATACAATGATGCATGCATAAGCCAAGAAAAAAGAAATATGATATATGAATATGGGACATAAGCTCCATCAACACTAAGGTTAACTCAGTGCTCTAGTTCTTATTCAACATTGATAGACAAACCAGTACATTGGACTTCGGATAATTACCTTTGATTGATGAGAGTACGTAACCTTGAGTTTTTAAGGTTGGGAAATTGCAACTTGTCACGGAATAAAGGATTTGCTTCGATTAGTTTTTTTAGCTCAACCAACATGATTGCTCTTGCAGACTTCGTATCGCCATATTTAGACAATTGTTCATTTTCCCTATGATACCATAAAGTCAATGTCTGCATCATCTTACAGAGGTTTTACCCCGAAAACCAGAGCTAAAAATATATATTCTTACCTGAAATTCTCCAATGTCAAAAGCTGTGTGATTTCCTTAAAAAGTTCTTCATTAAATGTTGCAAAGACCTTCAAATCCTTCACCAATATCTCTACAGCCTTGGACCGATCATGCCTAACAGAACATAAAACAGCTCAAGTTACATACACATTCTATTGTGTCAACAGAATACAAATGTGAACTTTAGTGAACTTACTTATCCAATGCCTCCAGGTACTTCTGCTTCCTTATCTCGAAAAATATCTTCATAGAGTACCTATTATCATCTACTTTAGTGAAACCAGAGAGATACCTCTCAACCTCATCCCAATTGCCATTGTGCACTTCATCCTCAAAATACTTCATGTTAAAGAAAAACCCAGACTCCTGTTCAAGCCTTTTTTTCCCCATAAAAACAAAAAGATTAATCAACTAATGTGAAAAAAATAAATAAATTGCACATAACCGAAAACAACAACAAATAAGAAACTATAATGCAAGAAAACCCACTTATGAACAGTCTCTTTGAACTTTTCCTCGTCCAGAAACTGCAAGATCAGGAACACCAACTCCCTACTGAGGGACGACATCGTAACCGCCACGTCCTTCGATTAGATATGCACCCAAATGAGCAACTCTAAACTAGATCTGCCACAAAAATCCCATTTTTATATCAAAATATTGTAAAATAAGAAAAGATAATAATTTACAAAGAAAAAACTTAGAGAAATTCCATACCTACCTGCTACAAACAGTCTAAAAAAAGTGTATAAAAAATAAACTAAAATCCAGACCGAGAATGAAATCATTCAAGTAGCAACAGAAAAGCATTTATGGAGTAAAAGCAGGAAGATAGTGTAAATCAAGTTTTGGGGGTGAAAATGAAAGAGAAAACAATTTGACTCTTGGATCAAAGGGAGACAAGGAAAGCAGCTTTAATCTCACAGGGGAATCCAAGATGCAGCTGATAAAAGTGTTCAAAAAGGAAAAACAAAACAAGCCAACAAAAAAATAAAAAGTCGAAATTAAAATACTACGTCGGGAAAAAGCTACAAAGACTTTAAAGTTTAAAGCAACAGATTCGGAAAACTGAAAGAGAGAGAGAAAGTTTGAGAAGCTCTCACCTTCGTGCAGAGCTCCACACATGGGAAGAAAGGGACCCCGAATATGGAACCCAACAAAAGGCACCACCACCACCAACACCAACACACACACACGAGAACTCAAACCCCAAACCCCCAAACCTTTCTCTCTCTTCGCTTCTATTTGGACTTTTCTCTCTCTTGGAACTAATGGCCTATTATATACTCACTCTCTTGCTTCACACACACCACTTTCTCTCTCTACAGATATATTCATATTTATTTATTTATGTTTATGTTTATATATTTATAAATAGGACACTTGAACTTGCAGAAATAGAAGTATTTTATATGCGAGGCGACAGGGAAGGGAGATGATAAGCACACTTGACTATCAGTGATAGGCTATTGGATGCATGATAAGCTATGAGATAGGAAATTCCGCTTATTTCATAAGTGCAGTTAAACAGGGGCCCACCAAACCGGCTAGGAATCTCGAGCTGACAGCTGTCCTTCAGCTCGTAGTAAGATCAGAAGGAGGGCTGTGATTGTGTAGTATATCAGGGCTCGGTGGTCGTGTAGCGATGGCTGTTGGATTTAGATCGATGATATT